>NW_028257394.1:300000-516000 GCF_982258835.1 Parasteatoda tepidariorum | reverse complement strand
TATTTCCTGTGGTAGGGTTCACTATAACCCTGTAATATAATACGTGGTCCAATTTAAAAATTATAGGTCAATATTAAGGTCCGATACCGTGCCGGTAGTTAACATAGAAAAGTGTCTTCGACTTTCCTTGTTTTAATGCACTATTTAAAATATACATAGTGTACCCCCTAATTGACCTATAATTATTTCCTGTGGTAGGGTACACTATTACCCTGTAATATAATTCCTGGTCCAATTTAAATATTATGGTTCCATATTAAGGTCTGATATCGCGCCTTGCGTTAGTTAACCATTGAAAAATGTCTTTGAATTTTTAAAGCATTTTAGAACGCTTATTTCCTCATTTTAAGCTTCTCATAACACTTTATTTCGCATAGGCATACATAGTAAACTTTAGGGTCACGCTGTGTACCCCCTAATTGACCTATAATTATTTCCTGTGGTAGGGTACACTATAACCCTGTAATATAATACGTGGTCCAATTTAAAAATTATAGGTCAATATTAAGGTCTGATATTGCGCCTTGCGTTAGTTAACCATTGAAAGATGTCTTTGAATTTTTAAAGCATTTTAGAACGCTTATTTCTTCATTTTAAGCTTCTCAAAACATTTTATTTCGCGTAGGCATACATAGTAAAATTTAGGGTGACGCTGTGTACCCCCTAAATGACCTATAATTATTTCCTGTGGTAGGGTACACTATTACCCTGTAATATAATACGTGGTCCAATTTAAAAATTATAGGTCAATATTAAGTTCCGATACCGTGCCGTTAGTTAACATAGAAAAATGTCTTTGAATTTTTAAAGCATTTTAGAACGCTTATTTTCTCATTTTAAGCTTCTCAGAACACTTTATTTCGCATAGGCATACATAGTAAACTTTAGGGACACGCTGTGTACCCCCTAATTGAAATATAATTATTTCCTGTGGTAGGGTACACTATAACCCTGTAATATAATACGTGGCCCAATTTAAAAATTATAGGTCAATATTAAGTTCCGATACCGTGGAGTTAGTTAACATAGAAAAGTGTCTTCGAATTTCCTCGTTTTAATGCACTATTTAAAATATACATAGTGTACCCCCTAATTGACCTATAATTATTTCCTGTTGTAGGGTACACTATTACCCTGTAATATAATACCTGGTCCAATTTAAATATTATGGTTCAATATTAAGGTCTGATATCGCGCCTTGCGTTAGTTAACCATTGAAAGATGTCTTTGAATTTTTAAAGCATTTTAGAACGCTTATTTCCTCATTTTAAGCTTCTCAGAACACTTTATTTCGCATAGGCATACATAGTAAACTTTAGGGTCACGCTGTGTACCCCCTAAATGACCTATAATTATTTCCCGTGGTAGGGTACACTATTACCCTGTAATATAATACCTGGTCCAATTTAAATATTATGGTTCCATATTAAGGTCTGATATCGCGCCTTGCGTTAGTTAACCATTGAAAGATGTCTTTGAATTTTTAAAGCATTTTAGAACGCTTATTTCTTCATTTTAAGCTTCTCAGAACACTCTATTTCGCATAGGCATACATAGTAAACTTTAGGGTCACGCTGTGTACCCCCTAATTGACATATAATTATTTCCTGTCGTAGGGTACACTATAACCCTGTAATATAATACGTGGTCCAATTTAAAAATTATAGGTCAATATTAAGGTCTGATATTGCGCCTTGCGTTAGTTAACCATTGAAAGATGTCTTTGAATTTTTAAAGCATTCTAGAACGCTTATTTCTTCATTTTAAGCTTCTCAGAACACTCTATTTCGCATAGGCATACATAGTAAACTTTAGGGTCACGCTGTGTACCCCCTTAATGACCTATAATTATTTCCCGAGGTAGGGAACTATATTACCCTGTAATATAATACGTGATCCAATTTAAAAATTATAGGTCAATATTAAGGTCCGATACCGTACCGTTAGTTAACATAGAAAAATGTCTTTGAATTTTTAAAGCATTTTAGAACGCTTATTTCCTCATTTTAAGCTTCTCAGAACACTTTATTTCGCATAGGCATACATAGTAAACTTTAGGGTCACGCTGTGTACCCCCTAATTGACCTATAATTATTTCCTGTGGTAGGGTACACTATAACCCTGTAATATAATACGTGGTCCAATTTAAAAATTATAGGTCAATATTAAGGTCTGATATTGCGCCTTGCGTTAGTTAACCATTGAAAGATGTCTTTGAATTTTTAAAGCATTCTAGAACGCTTATTTCTTCATTTTAAGCTTCTCAGAACACTCTATTTCGCATAGGCATACATAGTAAACTTTAGGGTCACGCTGTGTACCCCCTAATTGACCTATAATTATTTCCTGTGGTAGGGTACACTATTACCCTGTAATATAATACATGGTCCAATTTAAAAATTATAGGTCAATATTAAGGTCCGATACCGTGCCGTTAGCTAACATAGAAAAATGTCTTTGAATTTTAAAGCATTTTAGAACGCTTATTTCCTTATTTTAAGCTTCTCAGAACACTTTATTTCGCATAGGCATACATAGTAACCTTTAGGGTCACGCTGTGTACCCCCTAATTGACCTATAATTATTTCCTGTGGTAGAGTTCACTATCACCCAGAAATATAATACGTGGTCCAATTTAAAAATTTTAGGTCAATATTAAGGTCCGATACCGTGCCGTTAGTTAACATAGAAAAGAGTCTTCGAATTTCCTTGTTTTAATGCACTATTTAAAATATACATAGTGTTCCCCCTAACTGACCTATAATTATTTCCTGTGGTAGGGTACACTATTACCCTGTAATATAATTCCTGGGCCAATTTAAATATTATGGGTCAATATTAAGGTCTGATATTGCGCCTTGCGTTAGTTAACCATTGAAAGATGTCTTTGAATTTTTATAGCATTTTAGAACGCTTATTTCTTCATTTTAAGCTTCTCAAAACACTTTATTTCGCATAGGCATACATAGTAAACTTTAGGGACACGCTGTGTACCCCCTAATTGACCTATAATTATTTCCCGTGGTAGGGAACAATATTACCCTGTAATATATTACGTGGTCAAATTTAAAAATTATAGGTCAATATTAAGGTCCGATACCGTACCGTTAGTTAACATAGAAAAATGTCTTTGAATTTTTAAAGCATTTCAGAACGCTTATTTCTTCATTTTAAGCTTCTCAGAACACTCTATTTCGCATAGGCATACATAGTAAACTTTAGGGTCACGCTGTGTACCCCCTAAATGACCTATAATTATTTCCCGTGGTAGGGAACAATATTACCCTGTAATATAATACGTGGTCCAATTTAAAAATTATAGGTCAATATTAAGGTCCGATACCGTACCGTTAGTTAACATAGAAAGATGTCTTTAAATTTTTAAAGCATTTTAGAACGCTTATTTCCTCATTTTAAGCTTCTCAGAACACTTTATTTCGCATAGGCATACATAGTAAACTTTAGGGTCACGCTGTGTACCCCCTAAATGACCTATAATTATTTCCCGTGGTAGGGAACAATATTACCCTGTAATATAATACGTGGTCCAATTTAAAAATTATAGGTCAATATTAAGGTCCGATACCGTACCGTTAGTTAACATAGAAAGATGTCTTTAAATTTTTAAAGCATTTTAGAACGCTTATTTCCTCATTTTAAGCTTCTCAGAACACTTTATTTCGCATAGGCATACATAGTAAACTTTAGGGTCACGCTGTGTACCCCCTAAATGACCTATAATTATTTCCCGTGGTAGGGAACAATATTACCCTGTAATATAATACCTGGTCCAATTTAAATATTATGGGTCAATATTAAGGTCTGATATCGCGCCTTGCGTTGGTTAACCATTGAAAGATGTCTTTGAATTTTTAAAGCATTTTAGAACGCTTATTTCTTAATTTTAAGCTTCTCAGAACATTCTATTTCGCATAGGCATACATAGTAAACTTAAGGGTCACGCTGTGTACCCCCTAATTGAAATATAATTATTTCCTGTGGTAGGGTACACTATAACCCTGTAATATAATACGTGGTCCAATTTAAAAATTATAGGTCAATATTAAGGTCCGATACCGTGCCGTTAGTTAACATAGAAAAGAGTCTTCGAATTTCCTTGTTTTAATGCACTATTTAAAATATACATAGTGTTCCCCCTAACTGACCTATAATTATTTCCTGTGGTAGAGTACACTATTACCCTGTAATATAATACCTGGGCCAATTTAAATATTATGGGTCAATATTAAGGTCTGATATTGCGCCTTGCGTTAATTAACCATTGAAAGATGTCTTTGAATTTTTATAGCATTTTAGAACGCTTATTTCTTCATTTTAAGCTTCTCAAAACACTTTATTTCGCATAGGCATACATAGTAAACTTTAGGGACACGCTGTGTACCCCCTAATTGACCTATAATTATTTCCCGTGGTAGGGAACAATATTACCCTGTAATATATTACGTGGTCAAATTTAAAAATTATAGGTCAATATTAAGGTCCGATACCGTACCGTTAGTTAACATAGAAAAATGTCTTTGAATTTTTAAAGCATTTCAGAACGCTTATTTCTTCATTTTAAGCTTCTCAGAACACTCTATTTCGCATAGGCATACATAGTAAACTTTAGGGTCACGCTCTGTACCCCCTAAGTGACCTATAATTATTTCCCGTGGTAGGGAACAATATTACCCTGTAATATAATACGTGGTCCAATTTAAAAATTATAGGTCAATATTAAGGTCCGATACCGTGCCGTTAGTTAACATAGAAAAATGTCTTTGAATTTTTAAAGCATTTTAGAACGCTTATTTCCTCATTTTAAGCTTCTCAGAACACTTTATTTCGCATAGGCATACATAGTAAACTTTAGGGTCACGCTGTGTACCCCCTAAATGACCTATAATTATTTCCCGTGGTAGGGAACAATATTACCCTGTAATATAATACGTGGTCCAATTTAAAAATTATAGGTCAATATTAAGGTCCGATACCGTACCGTTAGTTAACATAGAAAAATGTCTTTGAATTTTTAAAGCATTTTAGAACGCTTATTTCCTCATTTTAAGCTTCTCAGAACACTTTATTTCGCATAGGCATACATAGTAAACTTTAGGGTCACGCTGTGTACCCCCTAATTGACCTATAATTATTTCCTGTGGTAGGGTACACTATAACCCTGTAATATAATACGTGGTCCAATTTAAAAATTATAGGTCAATATTAAGGTCCGATACCGTACCGTTAGTTAACATAGAAAAATGTCTTTGAATTTTTAAAGCATTTTAGAACGCTTATTTCCTCATTTTAAGCTTCTCAGAACACTTTATTTCGCATAGGCATACATAGTAAACTTTAGGGTCACGCAGTGTAACCCCTAATTGACCTATAATTATTTCCCGTGGAAGGGAACAATATTACCCTGTAATATATTACGTGGTCAAATTTAAAAATTATAGGTCAATATTAAGGTCCGATACCGTACCGTTAGTTAACATAGAAAAATGTCTTTGAATTTTTAAAGCATTTCAGAACGCTTATTTCTTCATTTTAAGCTTCTCAGAACACTCTATTTCGCATAGGCATACATAGTAACTTTTAGGGTCACGCTCTGTACCCCCTAAGTGACCTATAATTATTTCCCGTGGTAGGGAACAATATTACCCTGTAATATAATACGTGGTCCAATTTAAAAATTATAGGTCAATATTAAGGTCCGATACCGTGCCGTTAGTTAACATAGAAAAATGTCTTTGAATTTTTAAAGCATTTTAGAACGCTTATTTCCTCATTTTAAGCTTCTCAGAACACTTTATTTCGCATAGGCATACATAGTAAACTTTAGGGTCACGCTGTGCACCCCCTAAATGACCTATAATTATTTCCCGTGGTAGGGAAAAATATTACCCTGTAATATAATACGTGGTCCAATTTAAAAATTATAGGTCAATATTAAGGTCCGATACCGTACCGTTAGTTAACATAGAAAGATGTCTTTGAATTTTTAAAGCATTTTAGAACGCTTATTTCCTAATTTTAAGCTTCTCAGAACACTTTATTTCGCATAGGCATACATAGTAAACTTTAGGGTCACGCTGTGTACCCCCTAAATGACCTATAATTATTTCCCGTGGTAGGGAACAATATTACCCTGTAATATAATACCTGGACCAATTTAAATATTATGGGTCAATATTAAGGTCTGATATCGCGCCTTGCGTTGGTTAACCATTGAAAGATGTCTTTGAATTTTTAAAGAATTTTAGAACGCTTATTTCTTAATTTTAAGCTTCTCAGAACATTCTATTTCGCATAGGCATACATAGTAAACTTTAGGGTCACGCTGTGTACCCCCTAATTGAAATATAATTATTTCCTGTGGTAGGGTACACTATAACCCTGTAATATAATACGTGGTCCAATTTAAAAATTATAGGTCAATATTAAGGTCCGATACCGTGCCGTTAGTTAACATAGAAAAGAGTCTTCGAATTTCCTTGTTTTAATGCACTATTTAATATATACATAGTGTACCCCCTAATTGACCTATAATTATTTCCTGTTGTAGGGTACACTATTACCCTGTAATATAATACCTGGTCTAATTTAAATATTATGGTTCCATATTAAGGTCTGATATCGCGCCTTGCGTTAGTTAACCATTGAAAGATGTCTTTGAATTTTTAAAGCATTCTAGAACGCTTATTTCTTCATTTTAAGCTTCTCAGAACACTCTATTTCGCTTAGGCATACATAGTAAACTTTAGGGTCACGCTGTGTACCCCCTAATTGACCTATAATTATTTCCTGTGGTAGGGTACACTATTACCCTGTAATATAATACGTGGTCCAATTTAAAAATTATAGGTCAATATTAAGGTCCGATACCGTGCCGTTAGTTAACATAGAAAAATGTCTTTGAATTTTTAAAGCATTTTAGAACGCTTATTTCCTTATTTTAAGCTTCTCAGAACACTTTATTTCGCATAGGCATACATAGTAACCTTTAGGGTCACGCTGTGTACCCCCTAATTGACCTATAATTATTTCCTGTGGTAGAGTTCACTATCACCCTGAAATATAATACGTGGTCCAATTTAAAAATTTTAGGTCAATATTAAGGTCCGATACCGTGCCGTTAGTTAACATAGAAAAGAGTCTTCGAATTTCCTTCTTTTAATGCACTATTTAAAATATACATAGTGTACCCCCTAACTGACCTATAATTATTTCCTGTGGTAGGGTACACTATTACCCTGTAATATAATACCTGGGCCAATTTAAATATTATGGGTCAATATTAAGGTCTGATATTGCGCCTTGCGTTAGTTAACCATTGAAAGATGTCTTTGAATTTTTAAAGCATTTTAGAACGCTTATTTCTTCATTTTAAGCTTCTCAGAACACTCTATTTCGCATAGGCATACATAGTAAACTTTAGGGTCACGCTCTGTACCCCCTAAGTGACCTATAATTATTTCCCGTGGTAGGGAACAATATTACCCTGTAATATAATACGTGGTCCAATTTAAAAATTATAGGTCAATATTAAGGTCCGATACCGTGCCGTTAGTTAACATAGAAAAATGTCTTTGAATTTTTAAAGCATTTTAGAACGCTTATTTCCTCATTTTAAGCTTCTCAGAACACTTAATTTCGCATAGGCATACATAGTAAACTTTAGGGTCACGCTGTGTACCCCCTAAATGACCTATAATTATTTCCCGTGGTAGGGAACAATATTACCCTGTAATATAATACGTGGTCCAATTTAAAAATTATAGGTCAATATTAAGGTCCGATACCGTACCGTTAGTTAACATAGAAAAATGTCTTTGAATTTTTAAAGCATTTTAGAACGCTTATTTCCTCATTTTAAGCTTCTCAGAACACTTTATTTCGCATAGGCATACATAGTAAACTTTAGGGTCACGCTGTGTACCCCCTAATTGACCTATAATTATTTCCTGTGGTAGGGTACACTATAACCCGGTAATATAATACGTGGTCCAATTTAAAAATTATAGGTCAATATTAAGGTCCGATACCGTACCGTTAGTTAACATAGAAAAATGTCTTTGAATTTTTAAAGCATTTTAGAACGCTTATTTCCTCATTTTAAGCTTCTCAGAACACTTTATTTCGCATAGGCATACATAGTAAACTTTAGGGTCACGCTGTGTACCCCCTAATTGACCTATAATTATTTCCCGTGGTAGGGAACAATATTACCCTGTAATATATTACGTGGTCAAATTTAAAAATTATAGGTCAATATTAAGGTCCGATACCGTACCGTTAGTTAACATAGAAAAATGTCTTTGAATTTTTAAAGCATTTCAGAACGCTTATTTCTTCATTTTAAACTTCTCAGAACACTCTATTTCGCATAGGCATACATAGTAAACTTTAGGGTCACGCTCTGTACCCCCTAAGTGACCTATAATTATTTCCCGTGGAAGGGAACAATATTACCCTGTAATATAATACGTGGTCCAATTTAAAAATTATAGGTCAATATTAAGGTCCGATACCGTACAGTTAGTTAACATAGAAAGATGTCTTTGAATTTTTAAAGCATTTTAGAACGCTTATTTCCTCATTTTAAGCTTCTCAGAACACTTTATTTCGAATAGGCATACATAGTAAACTTTAGGGTCACGCTGTGTACCCCCTAAATGACCTATAATTATTTCCCGTGGTAGGGAACAATATTACCCTGTAATATAATACCTGGACCAATTTAAATATTATGGGTCAATATTAAGGTCTGATATCGCGCCTTGCGTTGGTTAACCATTGAAAGATGTCTTTGAATTTTTAAAGCATTTTAGAACGCTTATTTCTTAATTTTAAGCTTCTCAGAACATTCTATTTCGCATAGGCATACATAGTAAACTTTTTGGACACGCTGTGTACCCCCTAATTGAAATATAATTATTTCCTGTGGTAGGGTACACTATAACCCTGTAATATAATACGTGGTCCAATTTAAAAATTATAGGTCAATATTAAGGTCCGATACCGTGCCGTTAGTTAACATAGAAAAGAGTCTTCGAATTTCCTTGTTTTAATGCACTATTTAATATATACATAGTGTACCCCCTAATTGACCTATAATTATTTCCTGTTGTAGGGTACACTATTACCCTGTAATATAATACCTGGTCTAATTTAAATATTATGGTTCCATATTAAGGTCTGATATCGCGCCTTGCGTTAGTTAACCATTGAAAGATGTCTTTGAATTTTTAAAGCATTCTAGAACGCTTATTTCTTCATTTTAAGCTTCTCAGAACACTCTATTTCGCATAGGCATACATAGTAAACTTTAGGGTCACGCTGTGTACCCCCTAATTGACCTATAATTATTTCCTGTGGTGGGGTACACTATTACCCTGTAATATAATACGTGGTCCAATTTAAAAATTATAGGTCAATATTAAGGTCCGATACCGTGCCGTTAGTTAACATAGAAAAATGTCTTTGAATTTTTAAAGCATTTTAGAACGCTTATTTCCTCATTTTAAGCTTCTCAGAACACTTTATTTCGCATAGGCATACATAGTAAACTTTAGGGTCACGCTGTGTACCCCCTAATTGACCTATAATTATTTCCTGTGGTAGGGTACACTATAACCCGGTAATATAATACGTGGTCCAATTTAAAAATTATAGGTCAATATTAAGGTCCGATACCGTACCGTTAGTTAACATAGAAAAATGTCTTTGAATTTTTAAAGCATTTTAGAACGCTTATTTCCTCATTTTAAGCTTCTCAGAACACTTTATTTCGCATAGGCATACATAGTAAACTTTAGGGTCACGCTGTGTACCCCCTAATTGACCTATAATTATTTCCCGTGGTAGGGAACAATATTACCCTGTAATATATTACGTGGTCAAATTTAAAAATTATAGGTCAATATTAAGGTCCGATACCGTACCGTTAGTTAACATAGAAAAATGTCTTTGAATTTTTAAAGCATTTCAGAACGCTTATTTCTTCATTTTAAGCTTCTCAGAACACTCTATTTCGCATAGGCATACATAGTAAACTTTAGGGTCACGCTCTGTACCCCCTAAGTGACCTATAATTATTTCCCGTGGTAGGGAACAATATTACCCTGTAATATAATACGTGGTCCAATTTAAAAATTATAGGTCAATATTAAGGTCCGATACCGTACAGTTAGTTAACATAGAAAGATGTCTTTGAATTTTTAAAGCATTTTAGAACGCTTATTTCCTCATTTTAAGCTTCTCAGAACACTTTATTTCGCATAGGCATACATAGTAAACTTTAGGGTCACGCTGTGTACCCCCTAAATGACCTATAATTATTTCCCGTGGTAGGGAACAATATTACCCTGTAATATAATACCTGGACCAATTTAAATATTATGGGTCAATATTAAGGTCTGATATCGCGCCTTGCGTTGGTTAACCATTGAAAGATGTCTTTGAATTTTTAAAGCATTTTAGAACGCTTATTTCTTAATTTTAAGCTTCTCAGAACATTCTATTTCGCATAGGCATACATAGTAAACTTTTTGGACACGCTGTGTACCCCCTAATTGAAATATAATTATTTCCTGTGGTAGGGTACACTATAACCCTGTAATATAATACGTGGTCCAATTTAAAAATTATAGGTCAATATTAAGGTCCGATATCGTGCCGTTAGTTAACATAGAAAAGAGTCTTCGAATTTCCTTGTTTTAATACACTATTTAATATATACATAGTGTACCCCCTAATTGACCTATAATTATTTCCTGTTGTAGGGTACACTATTACCCTGTAATATAATACCTGGTCTAATTTAAATATTATGGTTCCATATTAAGGTCTGATATCGCGCCTTGCGTTAGTTAACATAGAAAAATGTCTTTGAATTTTTAAAGCATTTTAGAACGCTTATTTCCTTATTTTAAGCTTCTCAGAACACTTTATTTCGCATAGGCATACATAGTAACCTTTAGGGTCACGCTGTGTACCCCCTAATTGACCTATAATTATTTCCTGTGGTAGAGTTCACTATCACCCTGAAATATAATACGTGGTCCAATTTAAAAATTTTAGGTCAATATTAAGGTCCGATACCGTGCCGTTAGTTAACATAGAAAAGAGTCTTCGAATTTCCTTGTTTTAATGCACTATTTAAAATATACATAGTGTACCCCCTAACTGACCTATAATTATTTCCTGTGGTAGGGTACACTATTACCCTGTAATATAATACCTGGGCCAATTTAAATATTATGGGTCAATATTAAGGTCTGATATTGCGCCTTGCGTTAGTTAACCATTGAAAGATGTCTTTGAATTTTTAAAGCATTTTAGAACGCTTATTTCTTCATTTTAAGCTTCTCAGAACACTCTATTTCGCATAGGCATACATAGTAAACTTTAGGGTCACGCTCTGTACCCCCTAAGTGACCTATAATTATTTCCCGTGGTAGGGAACAATATTACCCTGTAATATAATACGTGGTCCAATTTAAAAATTATAGGTCAATATTAAGGTCCGATACCGTGCCGTTAGTTAACATAGAAAAATGTCTTTGAATTTTTAAAGCATTTTAGAACGCTTATTTCCTCATTTTAAGCTTCTCAGAACACTTTATTTCGCATAGGCATACATAGTAAACTTTAGGGTCACGCTGTGTACCCCCTAAAAGACCTATAATTATTTCCCGTGGTAGGGAACAATATTACCCTGTAATATAATACGTGGTCCAATTTAAAAATTATAGGTCAATATTAAGGTCCGATACCGTACCGTTAGTTAACATAGAAAAATGTCTTTGAATTTTTAAAGCATTTTAGAACGCTTATTTCCTCATTTTAAGCTTCTCAGAACATTTTATTTCGCATAGGCATACATAGTAAACTTTAGGGTCACGCTGTGTACCCCCTAATTGACCTATAATTATTTCCTGTGGTAGGGTACACTATAACCCGGTAATATAATACGTGGTCCAATTTAAAAATTATAGGTCAATATTAAGGTCCGATACCGTACCGTTAGTTAACATAGAAAAATGTCTTTGAATTTTTAAAGCATTTTAGAACGCTTATTTCCTCATTTTAAGCTTCTCAGAACACTTTATTTCGCATAGGCATACATAGTAAACTTTAGGGTCACGCTGTGTACCCCCTAATTGACCTATAATTATTTCCCGTGGTAGGGAACAATATTACCCTGTAATATATTACGTGGTCAAATTTAAAAATTATAGGTCAATATTAAGGTCCGATACCGTACCGTTAGTTAACATAGAAAAATGTCTTTGAATTTTTAAAGCATTTCAGAACGCTTATTTCTTCATTTTAAGCTTCTCAGAACACTCTATTTCGCATAGGCATACATAGTAAACTTTAGGGTCACGCTCTGTACCCCCTAAGTGACCTATAATTATTTCCCGTGGTAGGGAACAATATTACCCTGTAATATAATACGTGGTCCAATTTAAAAATTATAGGTCAATATTAAGGTCCGATACCGTACAGTTAGTTAACATAGAAAGATGTCTTTGAATTTTTAAAGCATTTTAGAACGCTTATTTCTTAATTTTAAGCTTCTCAGAACATTCTATTTCGCATAGGCATACATAGTAAACTTTTTGGACACGCTGTGTACCCCCTAATTGAAATATAATTATTTCCTGTGGTAGGGTATACTATAACCCTGTAATATAATACGTGGTCCAATTTAAAAATTATAGGTCAATATTAAGGTCCGATACCGTGCCGTTAGTTAACATAGAAAAGAGTCTTCGAATTTCCTTGTTTTAATGCACTATTTAATATATACTTAGTGTACCCCCTAATTGACCTATAATTATTTCCTGTTGTAGGGTACACTATTACCCTGTAATATAATACCTGGTCTAATTTAAATATTATGGTTCCATATTAAGGTCTGATATCGCGCCTTGCGTTAGTTAACCATTGAAAGATGTCTTTGAATTTTTAAAGCATTCTAGAACGCTTATTTCTTCATTTTAAGCTTCTCAGAACACTCTATTTCGCATAGGCATACATAGTAAACTTTAGGGTCACGCTGTGTACCCCCTAATTGACCTATAATTATTTCCTGTGGTAGGGTACACTATTACCCTGTAATATAATACGTGGTCTATTTTAAAAATTATAGGTCAATATTAAGGTCCGATACCGTGCCGTTAGTTAACATAGAAAAATGTCTTTGAATTTTTAAAGCATTTTAGAACGCTTATTTCCTCATTTTAAGCTTCTCAGAACACTTTATTTCGCATAGGCATACATAGTAACCTTTAGGGTCACGCTGTGTACCCCCTAATTGACCTATAATTATTTCCTGTGGTAGAGTTCACTATCACCCTGAAATATAATACGTGGTCCAATTTAAAAATTTTAGGTCAATATTAAGGTCCGATACCGTGCCGTTAGTTAACATAGAAAAGAGTCTTCGAATTTCCTTGTTTTAATGCACTATTTAAAATATACATAGTGTACCCCCTAACTGACCTATAATTATTTCCTGTGGTAGGGTACACTATTACCCTGTAATATAATACCTGGGCCAATTTAAATATTATGGGTCAATATTAAGGTCTGATATTGCGCCTTGCGTTAGTTAACCATTGAAAGATGTCTTTGAATTTTTAAAGCATTTTAGAACGCTTATTTCTTCATTTTAAGCTTCTCAAAACACTTTATTTCGCATAGGCATACATAGTAAACTTTAGGGTCACGCTGTGTACCCCCTAAATGACCTATAATTATTTCCCGTGGTAGGGAACAATATTACCCTGTAATATATTACGTGGTCAAATTTAAAAATTATAGGTCAATATTAAGGTCCGATACCGTACCGTTAGTTAACATAGAAAAATGTCTTTGAATTTTTAAAGCATTTCAGAACGCTTATTTCTTCATTTTAAGCTTCTCAGAACACTCTATTTCGCATAGCCATACATAGTAAACTTTAGGGTCACGCTGTGTACCCCCTAAATGACCTATAATTATTTCCCGTGGTAGGGAACAATATTACCCTGTAATATAATACGTGGTCCAATTTAAAAATTATAGGTCAATATTAAGGTCCGATACCGTACCGTTAGTTAACATAGAAAAATGTCTTTGAATTTTTAAAGCATTTTAGAACGCTTATTTCCTCATTTTAAGCTTTTCAGAACACTTTATTTCGCATAGGCATACATAGTAAACTTTAGGGTCACGCTGTGTACCCCCTAATTGACCTATAATTATTTCCTGTGGTAGGGTACACTATAACCCTGTAATATAATACGTGGTCCAATTTAAAAATTATAGGTCAATATTAAGGTCCGATACCGTACCGTAAGTTAACATAGAAAAATGTCTTTGAATTTCCTTGTTTTAATGCACTATTTAAAATATACATAGTGTACCCCCTAACTGACCTATAATTTTTTCCTGTGGTAGGGTACACTATTACCCTGTAATATAATACCTGGGCCAATTTAAATATTATGGGTCAATATTAAGGTCTGATATTGCGCCTTGCGTTAGTTAACCATTGAAAGATGTCTTTGAATTTTTAAAGCATTTTAGAACGCTTATTTCTTCATTTTAAGCTTCTCAGAACACTCTATTTCGCATAGGCATACATAGTAAACTTTAGGGTCACGCTCTGTACCCCCTAAGTGACCTATAATTATTTCCCGTGGTAGGGAACAATATTACCCTGTAATATAATACGTGGTCCAATTTAAAAATTATAGGTCAATATTAAGGTCCGATACCGTGCCGTTAGTTAACATAGAAAAATGTCTTTGAATTTTTAAAGCATTTTAGAACGCTTATTTCCTCATTTTAAGCTTCTCAGAACACTTTATTTCGCATAGGCATACATAGTAAACTTTAGGGTCACGCTGTGTACCCCCTAAATGACCTATAATTATTTCCCGTGGTAGGGAACAATATTACCCTGTAATATAATACGTGGTCCAATTTAAAAATTATAGGTCAATATTAAGGTGCGATACCGTACCGTTAGTTAACATAGAAAAATGTCTTTGAATTTTTAAAGCATTTTAGAACGCTTATTTCCTCATTTTAAGCTTCTCAGAACACTTTATTTCGCATAGGCATACATAGTAAACTTTAGGGTCACGCTGTGTACCCCCTAATTGACCTATAATTATTTCCTGTGGTAGGGTACACTATAACCCGGTAATATAATACGTGGTCCAATTTAAAAATTATAGGTCAATATTAAGGTCCGATACCGTACCGTTAGTTAACATAGAAAAATGTCTTTGAATTTTTAAAGCATTTTAGAACGCTTATTTCCTCATTTTAAGCTTCTCAGAACACTTTATTTCGCATAGGCATACATAGTAAACTTTAGGGTCACGCTGTGTACCCCCTAATTGACCTATAATTATTTCCCGTGGTAGGGAACAATATTACCCTGTAATATATTACGTGGTCAAATTTAAAAATTATAGGTCAATATTAAGGTCCGATACCGTACCGTTAGTTAACATAGAAAAATGTCTTTGAATTTTTAAAGCATTTCAGAACGCTTATTTCTTCATTTTAAGCTTCTCAGAACACTCTATTTCGCATAGGCATACATAGTAAACTTTAGGGTCACGCTCTGTACCCCCTAAGTGACCAATAATTATTTCCCGTGGTAGGGAACAATATTTCCCTGTAATATAATACGTGGTCCAATTTAAAAATTATAGGTCAATATTAAGGTCCGATACCGTACAGTTAGTTAACATAGAAAGATGTCTTTGAATTTTTAAAGCATTTTAGAACGCTTATTTCCTCATTTTAAGCTTCTCAGAACACTTTATTTCGCATAGGCATACATAGTAACCTTTAGGGTCACGCTGTGTACCCCCTAATTGACCTATAATTATTTCCTGTGGTAGAGTTCACTATCACCCTGAAATATAATACGTGGTCCAATTTAAAAATTTTAGGTCAATATTAAGGTCTGATATCGCGCCTTGCGTTGGTTAACCATTGAAAGATGTCTTTGAATTTTTAAAGCATTTTAGAACGCTTATTTCTTAATTTTAAGCTTCTCAGAACATTCTATTTCGCATAGGCATACAAAGTAAACTTTTTGGACACGCTGTGTACCCCCTAATTGAAATATAATTATTTCCTGTGGTAGGGTATACTATAACCCTGTAATATAATACGTGGTCCAATTTAAAAATTATAGGTCAATATTAAGGTCCGATACCGTGCCGTTAGTTAACATAGAAAAGAGTCTTCGAATTTCCTTGTTTTAATGCACTATTTAATATATACTTAGTGTACCCCCTAATTGACCTATAATTATTTCCTGTTGTAGGGTACACTATTACCCTGTAATATAATACCTGGTCTAATTTAAATATTATGGTTCCATATTAAGGTCTGATATCGCGCCTTGCGTTAGTTAACCATTGAAAGATGTCTTTGAATTTTTAAAGCATTCTAGAACGCTTATTTCTTCATTTTAAGCTTCTCAGAACACTCTATTTTGCATAGGCATACATAGTAAACTTTAGGGTCACGCTGTGTACCCCCTAATTGACCTATAATTATTTCCTGTGGTAGGGTACACTATTACCCTGTAATATAATACGTGGTCTATTTTAAAAATTATAGGTCAATATTAAGGTCCGATACCGTGCCGTTAGTTAACATAGAAAAATGTCTTTGAATTTTTAAAGCATTTTAGAACGCTTATTTCCTCATTTTAAGCTTCTCAGAACACTTTATTTCGCATAGGCATACATAGTAACCTTTAGGGTCACGCTGTGTACCCCCTAATTGACCTATAATTATTTCCTGTGGTAGAGTTCACTATCACCCTGAAATATAATACGTGGTCCAATTTAAAAATTTTAGGTCAATATTAAGGTCCGATACCGTGCCGTTAGTTAACATAGAAAAGAGTCTTCGAATTTCCTTGTTTTAATGCACTATTTAAAATATACATAGTGTACCCCCTAACTGACCTATAATTATTTCCTGTGGTAGGGTACACTATTACCCTGTAATATAATACCTGGGCCAATTTAAATATTATGGGTCAATATTAAGGTCTGATATTGCGCCTTGCGTTAGTTAACCATTGAAAGATGTCTTTGAATTTTTAAAGCATTTTAGAACGCTTATTTCTTCATTTTAAGCTTCTCAAAACACTTTATTTCGCATAGGCATACATAGTAAACTTTAGGGTCACGCTGTGTACCCCCTAAATGACCTATAATTATTTCCCGTGGTAGGGAACAATATTACCCTGTAATATATTACGTGGTCAAATTTAAAAATTATAGGTCAATATTAAGGTCCGATACCGTACCGTTAGTTAACATAGAAAAATGTCTTTGAATTTTTAAAGCATTTCAGAACGCTTATTTCTTCATTTTAAGCTTCTCAGAACACTCTATTTCGCATAGGCATACATAGTAAACTTTAGGGTCACGCTGTGTACCCCCTAAATGACCTATAATTATTTCCCGTTGTAGGGAACAATATTACCCTGTAATATAATACGTGGTCCAATTTAAAAATTATAGGTCAATATTAAGGTCCGATACCGTACCGTTAGTTAACATAGAAAAATGTCTTTGAATTTTTAAAGCATTTTAGAACGCTTATTTCCTGATTTTAAGCTTCTCAGAACACTTTATTTCGCATAGGCATACATAGTAAACTTTAGGGTCACGCTGTGTACCCCCTAATTGACCTATAATTATTTCCTGTGGTAGGGTACACTATAACCCTGTAATATAATACGTGGTCCAATTTAAAAATTATAGGTCAATATTAAGGTCCGATACCGTACCGTAAGTTAACATAGAAAAATGTCTTTGAATTTCCTTGTTTTAATGCACTATTTAAAATATACATAGTGTACCCCCTAACTGACCTATAATTATTTCCTGTGGTAGGGTACACTATTACCCTGTAATATAATACCTGGGCCAATTTAAATATTATGGGTCAATATTAAGGTCTGATATTGCGCCTTGCGTTAGTTAACCATTGAAAGATGTCTTTGAATTTTTAAAGCATTTTAGAACGCTTATTTCTTCATTTTAAGAATCTCAGAACACTCTATTTCGCATAGGCATACATAGTAAACTTTAGGGTCACGCTCTGTACCCCCTAAGTGACCTATAATTATTTCCCGTGGTAGGGAACAATATTACCCTGTAATATAATACGTGGTCCAATTTAAAAATTATAGGTCAATATTAAGGTCCGATACCGTGCCGTTAGTTAACATAGAAAAATGTCTTTGAATTTTTAAAGCATTTTAGAACGCTTATTTCCTCATTTTAAGCTTCTCAGAACACTTTATTTCGCATAGGCATACATAGTAAACTTTAGGGTCACGCTGTGTACCCCCTAAATGACCTATAATTATTTCCCGTGGTAGGGAACAATATTACCCTGTAATATAATACGTGGTCCAATTTAAAAATTATAGGTCAATATTAAGGTGCGATACCGTACCGTTAGTTAACATAGAAAAATGTCTTTGAATTTTTAAAGCATTTTAGAACGCTTATTTCCTCATTTTAAGCTTCTCAGAACACTTTATTTCGCATAGGCATACATAGTAAACTTTAGGGTCACGCTGTGTACCCCCTAATTGACCTATAATTATTTCCTGTGGTAGGGTACACTATAACCCGGTAATATAATACGTGGTCCAATTTAAAAATTATAGGTCAATATTAAGGTCCGATACCGTACCGTTAGTTAACATAGAAAAATGTCTTTGAATTTTTAAAGCATTTTAGAACGCTTATTTCCTCATTTTAAGCTTCTCAGAACACTTTATTTCGCATAGGCATACATAGTAAACTTTAGGGTCACGCTGTGTACCCCCTAATTGACCTATAATTATTTCCCGTGGTAGGGAACAATATTACCCTGTAATATATTACGTGGTCAAATTTAAAAATTATAGGTCAATATTAAGGTCCGATACCGTACCGTTAGTTAACATAGAAAAATGTCTTTGAATTTTTAAAGCATTTCAGAACGCTTATTTCTTCATTTTAAGCTTCTCAGAACACTCTATTTCGCATAGGCATACATAGTAAACTTTAGGGTCACGCTCTGTACCCCCTAAGTGACCTATAATTATTTCCCGTGGTAGGGAACAATATTACCCTGTAATATAATACGTGGTCCAATTTAAAAATTATAGGTCAATATTAAGGTCCGATACCGTACAGTTAGTTAACATAGAAAGATGTCTTTGAATTTTTAAAGCATTTTAGAACGCTTATTTCCTCATTTTAAGCTTCTCAGAACACTTTATTTCGCATAGGCATACATAGTAACCTTTAGGGTCACGCTGTGTACCCCCTAATTGACCTATAATTATTTCCTGTGGTAGAGTTCACTATCACCCTGAAATATAATACGTGGTCCAATTTAAAAATTATAGGTCAATATTAAGGTCCGATACCGTGCCGTTAGTTAACATAGAAAAGTGACTTCGAATTTTCTTGTTTTAATGCACTATTTAAAATATACATGGTGTAACCCCTAATTAACCTGTAATTATTTCCTGTGGTAGGGTACACTATTACCCTGTAATATAATACCTGGTCCAATTTAAATATTATGGGTCAATATTAAGGTCTGATATTGCGCCTTGCGTTAGTTAACCATTTAAAGATGTCTTTGAATTTTTAAAGCATTTTAGAACGCTTATTTCTTCATTTTAAGCTTCTCAGAACACTTTATTTCGCATAGGCATACATAGTAAACTTTAGGGTCACGCTGTGTACCCCCTAAGTGACCTATAATTATTTCCCGTGGTAGGGTACACTATTACCCTGTAATATAATACGTGGTCCAATTTAAAACTTATAGGTCAATATTAAGGTCCGATACCGTGTCGTTAGTTAACATAGAAAAATGTCTTTGAATTTTTAAAGCATTTTAGAACGCTTATTTCCTCATTTTAAGCTTCTCAGAACACATTATTTCGCATAGGCATACATAGTAAACTTTAGGGTCACTCTGTGTTCCCCCTAATTGACCTATAAGTATTTCCTGTGGTAGGGTACACTATAACCCTGTAATATAATACGTGGTCCAATTTAAAAATTATAGGTCAATATTAAGGTCCGATACCGTGCCGTTAGTTAACATAGAAAAGTGTTTTCGTATTTCCTTGTTTTAATGCACTATTTAAAATATACATAGTGTACCCCCTAACTGACCTATAATTATTTCCTGTGGTAGGGTACACTATTACCCTGTAATATAATACCTGGGCCAATTTAAATATTATGGGTCAATATTAAGGTCTGATATTGCGCCTTGCGTTAGTTAACCATTGAAAGATGTCTTTGAATTTTTAAAGCATTTTAGAACGCTTATTTCTTCATTTTAAGCTTCTCAAAACACTTTATTTCGCATAGGCATACATAGTAAACTTTAGGGTCACGCTGTGTACCCCCTAAATGACCTATAATTATTTCCCGTGGTAGGGAACAATATTACCCTGTAATATATTACGTGGTCAAATTTAAAAATTATAGGTCAATATTAAGGTCCGATACCGTACCGTTAGTTAACATAGAAAAATGTCTTTGAATTTTTAAAGCATTTCAGAACGCTTATTTCTTCATTTTAAGCTTCTCAGAACACTCTATTTCGCATAGGCATACATAGTAAACTTTAGGGTCACGCTGTGTACCCCCTAAATGACCTATAATTATTTCCCGTGGTAGGGAACAATATTACCCTGTAATATAATACGTGGTCCAATTTAAAAATTATAGGTCAATATTAAGGTCCGATACCGTACCGTTAGTTAACATAGAAAAATGTCTTTGAATTTTTAAAGCATTTTAGAACGCTTATTTCCTCATTTTAAGCTTCTCAGAACACTTTATTTCGCATAGGCATACATAGTAAACTTTAGGGTCACGCTGTGTACCCCCTAATTGACCTATAATTATTTCCTGTGGTAGGGTACACTATAACCCTGCAATATAATACGTGGTCCAATTTAAAAATTATAGGTCAATATTAAGGTCCGATACCGTACCGTAAGTTAACATAGAAAAATGTCTTTGAATTTTTAAAGCATTTTAGAACGCTTATTTCCTCATTTTAAGCTTCTCAGAACACTTTATTTCGCATAGGCATACATAGTAAACTTTAGGGTCACGCTGTGTACCCCCTAATTGACCTATAATTATTTCATGTGGTAGGGAACAATATTACCCTGTAATATATTACGTGGTCAAATTTAAAAATTATAGGTCAATATTAAGGTCCGATACCGTATCGTTAGTTAACATAGAAAAATGTCTTTGAATTTTTAAAGCATTTCAGAACGCTTATTTCTTCATTTTAAGCTTCTCAGAACACTCTATTTCGCATAGGCATACATAGTAAACTTTAGGGTCACGCTCTGTACCCCCTAAGTGACCTATAATTATTTCCCGTGGTAGGGAACAATATTACCCTGTAATATAATACGTGGTCCAATTTAAAAATTATAGGTCAATATTAAGGTCCGATACCGTGCCGTTAGTTAACATAGAAAAATGTCTTTGAATTTTTAAAGCATTTTAGAACGCTTATTTCCTCATTTTAAGCTTCTCAGAACACTTTATTTCGCATAGGCATACATAGTAAACTTTAGGGTCACGCTGTGTACCCCCTAATTGACCTATAATTATTTCCTGTGGTAGGGTAGACTATAACCCGGTAATATAATACGTGGTCCAATTTAAAAATTATAGGTCAATATTAAGGTCCGATACCGTACCGTTAGTTAACATAGAAAAATGTCTTTGAATTTTTAAAGCATTTTAGAACGCTTATTTCCTCATTTTAAGCTTCTCAGAACACTTTATTTCGCATAGGCATACATAGTAAACTTTAGGGTCACGCTGTGTACCCCCTAATTGACCTATAATTATTTCCCGTGGTAGGGAACAATATTACCCTGTAATATATTACGTGGTCAAATTTAAAAATTATAGGTCAATATTAAGGTCCGATACCGTACCGTTAGTTAACATAGAAAAATGTCTTTGAATTTTTAAAGCATTTCAGAACGCTTATTTCTTCATTTTAAGCTTCTCAGAACACTCTATTTCGCATAGGCATACATAGTAAACTTTAGGGTCACGCTCTGTACCCCCTAAGTGACCTATATTTATTTCCCGTGGTAGGGAACAATATTACCCTGTAATATAATACGTGGTCCAATTTAAAAATTATAGGTCAATATTAAGGTCCGATACCGTACAGTTAGTTAACATAGAAAGATGTCTTTGAATTTTTAAAGCATTTTAGAACGCTTATTTCCTCATTTTAAGCTTCTCGAACACTCTATTTCGCATAGGCATACATAGTAAACTTTAGGGTCACGCTCTGTACCCCCTAAGTGACCTATATTTATTTCCGTGGTAGGGAACAATATTACCCTGTAATATAATACGTGGTCCAATTTAAAAATTATAGGTCAATATTAAGGTCCGATACCGTACAGTTAGTTAACATAGAAAGATGTCTTTGAATTTTTAAAGCATTTTAGAACGCTTATTTCCTCATTTTAAGCTTCTCAGAACACTTTATTTCGCATAGGCATACATAGTAACCTTTAGAGTCACGCTGTGTACCCCCTAATTGACCTATAATTATTTCCTGTGGTAGAGTTCACTATCACCCTGAAATATAATACGTGGTCCAATTTAAAAATTTTAGGTCAATATTAAGGTCCGATACCGTGCCGTTAGTTAACATAGAAAAGAGTCTTCGAATTTCCTTGTTTTAATGCACTATTTAAAATATACATAGTGTACCCCCTAACTGACCTATATTATTTCCTGTGGTAGGGTACACTATTACCCTGTAATATAATACCTGGGCCAATTTAAATATTATGGGTCAATATTAAGGTCTGATATTGCGCCTTGCGTTAGTTAACCATTGAAAGATGTCTTTGAATTTTTAAAGCATTTTAGAACGCTTATTTCTTCATTTTAAGCTTCTCAAAACACTTTATTTCGCATAGGCATACATAGTAAACTTTAGGGTCACGCTGTGTACCCCCTAAATGACCTATAATTATTTCCCGTGGTAGGGAACAATATTACCCTGTAATATATTACGTGGTCAAATTTAAAAATTATAGGTCAATATTAAGGTCCGATACCGTACCGTTAGTTAACATAGAAAAATGTCTTTGAATTTTTAAAGCATTTCAGAACGCTTATTTCTTCATTTTAAGCTTCTCAGAACACTCTATTTCGCATAGGCATACATAGTAAACTTTAGGGTCACGCTGTGTACCCCCTAAATGACCTATAATTATTTCCCGTGGTAGGGAACAATATTACCCTGTAATATAATACGTGGTCCAATTTAAAAATTATAGGTCAATATTAAGGTCCGATACCGTACCGTTAGTTAACATAGAAAAATGTCTTTGAATTTTTAAAGCATTTTAGAACGCTTATTTCCTCATTTTAAGCTTCTCAGAACACTTTATTTCGCATAGGCATACATAGTAAACTTTAGGGTCACGCTGTGTACCCCCTAATTGACCTATAATTATTTCCTGTGGTAGGGTACACTATAACCCTGTAATATAATACGTGGTCCAATTTAAAAATTATAGGTCAATATTAAGGTCCGATACCGTACCGTAAGTTAACATAGAAAAATGTCTTTGAATTTTTAAAGCATTTTAGAACGCTTATTTCCTCATTTTAAGCTTCTCAGAACACTTTATTTCGCATAGGCATGCATAGTAAACTTTAGGGTCACGCTGTGTACCCCCTAATTGACCTATAATTATTTCATGTGGTAGGGAACAATATTACCCTGTAATATATTACGTGGTCAAATTTAAAAATTATAGGTCAATATTAAGGTCCGATACCGTATCGTTAGTTAACATAGAAAAATGTCTTTGAATTTTTAAAGCATTTCAGAACGCTTATTTCTTCATTTTAAGCTTCTCAGAACACTCTATTTCGCATAGGCATACTTAGTAAACTTTAGGGTCACGCTCTGTACCCCCTAAGTGACCTACAATTATTTCCCGTGGTAGGGAACAATATTACCCTGTAATATAATACGTGGTCCAATTTAAAAATTATAGGTCAATATTAAGATCCGATACCGTGCCGTTAGTTAACATAGAAAAATGTCTTTGAATTTTTAAAGCATTTTAGAACGCTTATTTCCTCATTTTAAGCTTCTCAGAAAACTTTATTTCGCATAGGCATACATAGTAAACTTTAGGGTCACGCTGTGTACCCCCTAAATGACCTATAATTATTTCCCGTGGTAGGGAACAATATTACCCTGTAATATAATACGTGGTCCAATTTAAAAATTATAGGTCAATATTAAGGTCCGATACCGTACCGTTAGTTAACATAGAAAAATGTTTTTGAATTTTTAAAGCATTTTAGAACGCTTATTTCCTCATTTTAAGCTTCTCAGAACACTTTATTTCGCATAGGCATACATAGTAAACTTTAGGGTCACGCTGTGTACCCCCTAAATGACCTATAATTATTTCCCGTGGTAGGGAACAATATTACCCTGTAATATAATACGTGGTCCAATTTAAAATTTATAGGTCAATATTAAGGTCCGATACCGTGCCGTTAGTTAACATAGAAAAATGTCTTTGAATTTTTAAAGCATTTTAGAACGCTTATTTCCTCATTTTAAGCTTCTCAGAACACTTTATTTCGCATAGGCATACATAGTAACCTTTAGGGTCACGCTGTGTACCCCCTAATTGACCTATAATTATTTCCTGTGGTAGAGTTCACTATCACCCTGAAATATAATACGTGGTCCAATTTAAAAATTTTAGGTCAATATTAAGGTCCGATACCGTGCCGTTAGTTAACATAGAAAAGAGTCTTCGAATTTCCTTGTTTTAATGCACTATTTAAAATATACATAGTGTACCCCCTAACTGACCTATAATTATTTCCTGTGGTAGGGTACACTATTACCCTGTAATATAATACCTGGGCCAATTTAAATATTATGGGTCAATATTAAGGTCTGATATTGCGCCTTGCGTTAGTTAACCATTGAAAGATGTCTTTGAATTTTTAAAGCATTTTAGAACGCTTATTTCTTCATTTTAAGCTTCTCAAAACACTTTATTTCGCATAGGCATACATAGTAAACTTTAGGGTCACGCTGTGTACCCCCTAATTGACCTATAATTATTTCCCGTGGTAGGGAACAATATTACCCTGTAATATATAACGTGGTCAAATTTAAAAATTATAGGTCAATATTAAGGTCCTATACCGTACCGTTAGTTAACATAGAAAAATGTCTTTGAATTTTTAAAGCATTTCAGAACGCTTATTTCTTCATTTTAAGCTTCTCAGAACACTCTATTTCGCATAGGCATACATAGTAAACTTTAGGGTCACGCTCTGTACCCCCTAAGTGACCTATAATTATTTCCCGTGGTAGGGAACAATATTACCCTGTAATATAATACGTGGTCCAATTTAAAAATTATAGGTCAATAATAAGGTCCGATACCGTGCCGTTAGTTAACATAGAAAAGTGTCTTCGAATTTCCTTGTTTTAATGCACTATTTAAAATATACATGGTGTAACCCCTAATTAACCTGTAATTATTTCCTGTGGTAGGGTACACTATTACCCTGTAATATAATACCTGGTCCAATTTAAATATTATGGGTCAATATTAAGGTCCTATACCGTACCGTTAGTTAACATAGAAAAATGTCTTTGAATTTTTAAAGCATTTCAGAACGCTTATTTCTTCATTTTAAGCTTCTCAGAACACTCTATTTCGCATAGGCATACATAGTAAACTTTAGGGTCACGCTGTGTACCCCCTAAATGACCTATAATTATTTCCCGTGGTAGGGAACAATATTACCCTGTAATATAATACGTGGTCCAATTTAAAAATTATAGGTCAATATTAAGGTCCGATACCGTACCGTTAGTTAACATAGAAAAATGTCTTTGAATTTTTAAAGCATTTTAGAACGCTTATTTCCTCATTTTAAGCTTCTCAGAACACTTTATTTCGCATAGGCATACATAGTAAACTTTAGGGTCACGCTGTGTACCCCCTAATTGACCTATAATTATTTCCTGTGGTAGGGTACACTATAACCCTGTAATATAATACGTGGTCCAATTTAAAAATTATAGGTCAATATTAAGGTCCGATACCGTACCGTAAGTTAACATAGAAAAATGTCTTTGAATTTTTAAAGCATTTTAGAACGCTTATTTCCTCATTTTAAGCTTCTCAGAACACTTTATTTCGCATAGGCATGCATAGTAAACTTTAGGGTCACGCTGTGTACCCCCTAATTGACCTATAATTATTTCATGTGGTAGGGAACAATATTACCCTGTAATATATTACGTGGTCAAATTTAAAAATTATAGGTCAATATTAAGGTCCGATACCGTATCGTTAGTTAACATAGAAAAATGTCTTTGAATTTTTAAAGCATTTCAGAACGCTTATTTCTTCATTTTAAGCTTCTCAGAACACTCTATTTCGCATAGGCATACATAGTAAACTTTAGGGTCACGCTCTGTACCCCCTAAGTGACCTACAATTATTTCCCGTGGTAGGGAACAATATTACCCTGTAATATAATACGTGGTCCAATTTAAAAATTATAGGTCAATATTAAGATCCGATACCGTGCCGTTAGTTAACATAGAAAAATGTCTTTGAATTTTTAAAGCATTTTAGAACGCTTATTTCCTCATTTTAAGCTTCTCAGAAAACTTTATTTCGCATAGGCATACATAGTAAACTTTAGGGTCACGCTGTGTACCCCCTAAATGACCTATAATTATTTCCCGTGGTAGGGAACAATATTACCCTGTAATATAATACGTGGTCCAATTTAAAAATTATAGGTCAATATTAAGGTCCGATACCGTACCGTTAGTTAACATAGAAAAATGTTTTTGAATTTTTAAAGCATTTTAGAACGCTTATTTCCTCATTTTAAGCTTCTCAGAACACTTTATTTCGCATAGGCATACATAGTAAACTTTAGGGTCACGCTGTGTACCCCCTAAATGACCTATAATTATTTCCCGTGGTAGGGAACAATATTACCCTGTAATATAATACGTGGTCCAATTTAAAATTTATAGGTCAATATTAAGGTCCGATACCGTGCCGTTAGTTAACATAGAAAAATGTCTTTGAATTTTTAAAGCATTTTAGAACGCTTATTTCCTCATTTTAAGCTTCTCAGAACACTTTATTTCGCATAGGCATACATAGTAACCTTTAGGGTCACGCTGTGTACCCCCTAATTGACCTATAATTATTTCCTGTGGTAGAGTTCACTATCACCCTGAAATATAATACGTGGTCCAATTTAAAAATTTTAGGTCAATATTAAGGTCCGATACCGTGCCGTTAGTTAACATAGAAAAGAGTCTTCGAATTTCCTTGTTTTAATGCACTATTTAAAATATACATAGTGTACCCCCTAACTGACCTATAATTATTTCCTGTGGTAGGGTACACTATTACCCTGTAATATAATACCTGGGCCAATTTAAATATTATGGGTCAATATTAAGGTCTGATATTGCGCCTTGCGTTAGTTAACCATTGAAAGATGTCTTTGAATTTTTAAAGCATTTTAGAACGCTTATTTCTTCATTTTAAGCTTCTCAAAACACTTTATTTCGCATAGGCATACATAGTAAACTTTAGGGTCACGCTGTGTACCCCCTAATTGACCTATAATTATTTCCCGTGGTAGGGAACAATATTACCCTGTAATATATAACGTGGTCAAATTTAAAAATTATAGGTCAATATTAAGGTCCTATACCGTACCGTTAGTTAACATAGAAAAATGTCTTTGAATTTTTAAAGCATTTCAGAACGCTTATTTCTTCATTTTAAGCTTCTCAGAACACTCTATTTCGCATAGGCATACATAGTAAACTTTAGGGTCACGCTCTGTACCCCCTAAGTGACCTATAATTATTTCCCGTGGTAGGGAACAATATTACCCTGTAATATAATACGTGGTCCAATTTAAAAATTATAGGTCAATAATAAGGTCCGATACCGTGCCGTTAGTTAACATAGAAAAGTGTCTTCGAATTTCCTTGTTTTAATGCACTATTTAAAATATACATGGTGTAACCCCTAATTAACCTGTAATTATTTCCTGTGGTAGGGTACACTATTACCCTGTAATATAATACCTGGTCCAATTTAAATATTATGGGTCAATATTAAGGTCTGATATTGCGCCTTGCGTTAGTTAACCATTTAAAGATGTCTTTGAATTTTTAAAGCATTTTAGAACGCTTATTTCTTCATTTTAAGCTTCTCAGAACACTTTATTTCGCATAGGCATACATAGTAAACTTTAGGGTCACGCTGTGTACCCCCTAAGTGACCTATAATTATTTCCCGTGGTAGGGTACACTATTACCCTGTAATATAATACGTGGTCCAATTTAAAACTTATAGGTCAATATTAAGGTCCGATACCGTGTCGTTAGTTAACATAGAAAAATGTCTTTGAATTTTTAAAGCATTTTAGAACGCTTATTTCCTCATTTTAAGCTTCTCAGAACACATTATTTCGCATAGGCATACATAGTAAACTTTAGGGTCACTCTGTGTTCCCCCTAATTGACCTATAAGTATTTCCTGTGGTAGGGTACACTATAACCCTGTAATATAATACGTGGTCCAATTTAAAAATTATAGGTCAATATTAAGGTCCGATACCGTGCCGTTAGTTAACATAGAAAAGTGTTTTCGTATTTCCTTGTTTTAATGCACTATTTAAAATATACATAGTGTACCCCCAAATTGACCTATAATTATTTCCTGTGGTAGGGTACACTATTACCCTGAAATATAATACCTGGTCCAATTTAAATATTATGGGTCAATATTAAGGTCTGATATTGCGCCTTGCGTTAGTTAACCATTGAAAGATGTCTTTGAATTTTTAAAGCATTTTAGAACGCTTATTTCTTCATTTTAAGCATCTCAGAACACTCTATTTCGCATAGGCATACATTGTAAAATTTAGTGTCACGCTGTGTACCACCCCCTAAATGACCTATAATTATTTCCTGTGCTAGGGTACACTATTACCCTGTAATATAATACGTGGTCCAATTTAAAAATTATAGGTCAATATTAAGGTCCCATACCGTGCCGTTAGTTAACATAGAAAAATGTCTTTGAATTTTTAAAGCATTTTAGAACGCTTATTTCCTCATTTTAAGCTTCTCAGATCACTTTATTTCGCATAGGCATACATAGTAAACTTTAGGGTCACGCTGTGTACCCCCTAATTGACATATAAATATTTCCTGTGATAGGGTACACTATAACCCTGTAATATAATACGTGGTCCAATTTAAAAATTATAGGTCAATATTAAGGTCCGATACCGTGCCGTTAGTTAACACAGAAAAGTGTCTTCGAATTTCCTTGTTTTTATGCACTATTTAAAATATACATAGTGGGCTCCCTTATTGACCTATAATTATTTCCCGTGGTAGGGAACAATATTACCCTGTAATATATTACGTGGTCCAATTTAAAAATTATAGGTCAATATTAAGGTCCGATACCGTACCGTTAGTTCACATAGAAAAATGTCTTTCAATTTTTAAAGCATTTTAGAACGCTTATTTCCTCATCTTAAGCTTCTCTGAAAACTTTATTTTGCATAGGAATACATAGTAAACTTTAGGGTCACGCTGTGTACCCCTTATTTGACCTATAATTATTTCCTGAGGTAGGGTACACTAGTACCCTGTAATATAATACCTGGTCCAATTTAAATATTATGGGTCAATATTAAGGTCTGATATTGCGCCTTGCGTTAGTTAAAAATTGAAGGATGTCTTTGAATTTTTAAAGCATTTTAGAACGCTTATTTCTTCATTTTAAGCATCTCAGAACACTCTATTTTGCATAGGCATACATAGTAAAATTTAGTGTCACGCTGTGTACCCCCTAAATGACCTATAATTATTTCCTGTGCTAGGGTACACTATTACCCTGTAATATAATACGTGGTCCAATTTAAACATTATAGGTCAATATTAAGGTCCGATACCGTGGCGTTAGTTAACATAGAAAAATGTCTTTGAATTTTTAAAGCATTTTAGAACGCTTATTTCCTCATTTTAAGCTTCTCAGAACACTTTATTTCGCATAGGCATACATAGTAAACTTTAGGGTCACGCTGTGTACCCCCTAATTGACCTATAATTATTTCCTGAGGTAGGGTACACTATAACCCTGTAATATAATACGTGGTCCAATTTAAAAATTATAGGTCAATATTAAGGTCCGATACCGTGCCGTTAGTTAACATAGAAAAGTGTCTTCGAATTTCCTTGCTTTAATGCACTATTAAAATATACATAGTGTACCCCCTAATTGAAATATAATTATTTCCTGTGGTAGAGTACACTATTACCCTGTAATATAATACCTGGTCCAATTTAAATATTATGGGTCAATATTAAGGTCTGATATTGCGCCTTGCGTTAGTTAACCATTGAAAGATGGCTTTGAATTTTTAAAGCATTTTAGAACGCTTATTTCTTCATTTTAAGCTTCTCAGAACACTTTATTTCGCATACGCATACATAGTAAACTTTAGGGTCACGCTGTGTACCCCCTAATTGACCTATAATTATTTTACGTGGTAGGGTACACTATAACTCTGTAATATAATACGTGGTTCAATTTAAAAATTTTAAGTCAATATTAAGGTCCGATACCGTGCCGTTAGTTAACATAGAAAAGAGTCTTCGAATTTCCTTGTTTTAATGCACTATTTAAAATATACACAGTGTATCCCCTAATTGACCTATAATTATTTCCTGTTGTAGGGTACACTATTACCCTGTAATGTAATACCTGGTCCAATTTAAATATTATGGTTCCATATTAAGGTCTGATATTGCACCTTGCGTTAGTTAACCATTGAAAGATGTCTTTGAATTTTTAAAGCATTTTAGAACGCTTATTTCTTCATTTTAAGCTTCTCAGAACACTCTATTTCGCATAGGCATACATAGTAAACTTTAGGGTCACGCTGTGTACCCCCTAATTGACCTATAATTATTTCCAGTTTTAGGGTACACTATTACCCTGTAATATAATACGTGGTCCAATTTAAAAATTATAGGTCAATATTAAGGTCCGATACCGTGCCGTTAGTTAACATAGAAAAGTGTCTTCGTATTTCCTTGTTTTAATGCACTATTTAAAATATACATAGTGTACCCCCTAATTGACCTATAATTATTTCCTGTGGTAGGGTACACTATTACCCTGTAATATAATACCTGGTCCAATTTAAATATTATGGGTCAATATTAAGGTCTGATATTGCGCCTTGCGTTAGTTAACCATTGAATGATGTCTTTGAATTTTTAAAGCATTTTAGAACGCTTATTTCTTCATTTTAAGCTTCTCAGAACACTCTATTTCGCATAGGCATACATAGTAAACTTTAGGGTCACGCTGTGTAAAGCACTGACGTGTAGTAGTAGGGCAGTGAAGAGTCCTATATTTTGTTCCACCGCAACGTTGTAAAAAAGCCACGCACGTGTCGCAGTAGGACCGTGGAGTGTCCGCCATCTTTCGCCACTGATTAGAGCGGAAGCGCAACTGAGAACTTAAGTCTTTGGTAGAGTCTAGTAGGGCAGTGTAGTGTCCACCATTTCGGGTCAACGCAACGCGGCACAACAGCCTATTACGTGCCGCAGTAGGGCCGTGGAGTGTCCTCCATTTTTGGCCACTGATTAGAGCGGAAGCCAGACTGAGGAGTAAAGGCACTGGCGTGTCGTAGTCGGACAGTGTTGCGTCCGACATGTTGGGCCACTGCAACGCGGCACTACAGCCGTGCAAGTGCCGCATTAGGGCCGGGGAGTGTTCGCCATCTTTGGTCCCGGATAAGAGCGGAAGCCCTGCTCAGGAGTAAAGGCACTGGCGTGTCGTAGTAGGGAAGTGTAGAGTCCTATATTTTGTTCCACCGCAACGGGGCAATAAAACCACGCACTTGTCGCAGTAGGGCCGTGGAGTGTCCGCCATCTTTGGCCACTGATTAGAGCGGAAGCCGAACTGTGGAGTAAAGGCACTGGCGTGTAGTAGTAGGGCAGTGAAGAGTCCTATATTTTGTTCCACCGCAACGGGGCAATAAAGCCACGCACGTGTCGCAGTAGGGCCGTGGAGTGTCCGCCATCTTTCGCCACTGATTAGAGCGGAAGCCGAACTGTGGAGTAAAGGCACTGGCGTGTCGTAGTCGGGCAGTGTGGAGTACGCCATTTTGGGCTACTGCAACGCGGCACTTTAGCAGCGCACGTGCCGCTGAAGGGCCATGGAGTGTCCGACATCTTTTTCCATTAGTTAGAGTGGAAGCGGAACTGAGGAGAAAAGGCACTGGCGTGTAGTAGTATGGCAGTGTAGTATCCTGTCATTTTGGCCACCACTAGGCAGCACTACAGCCGCGGACGTGCCGCAGTAGGGCTATAGACTGTCCGCCATCTTTAGCCACTGATTTAAGTGGAAGCCCTACTGAGGAGTAAAGGAACAGGCGTGTCGTAGTAGGGCAGTGTAGAGTCCGATATTTTGGGGCAACGCAACGCGACACTACAGCCGCGGACGTGACGCAGTAAGGCTATAGACTGTCCGCCATCTTTGGCCATTAATTAGAGCGGAAGCAGAACTGAGGAGTAAAGGCACTGACGTGTAGTAGTAGGGCAGTGTAGAGTCCGATATTTTGGGGCAACGCAACGCGACACTACAGTCGCGCGCTTGCCGCAGTAGGGTCAAGAAGGGGCCGCCATATTTGGGAGCTGATTAAAGCGGAAGCGCAATTGAGAACTTAAGTCTTTGGTAGAGTCTAGAAGGGCAGTGCAGTGTCCGCCCTTTTGGGCCACCGCAACGCGGCACTACAGCCACGCACGTGCAGCAGTAGGGCCGTGGAGTGTCCGCCATTTTTGACCATTGATTCGAGCGGAAGCCGAACTGAGGAGTAAAGGCACTGGCGTGTCGTAGTCGGACAGTGTTGCGTCCGACATGTTGGGCCAATGCAACGCGGCACTTCAGCAGCGCACGTGCCGCAGAAGGGCCGTGGAGTGAACGCCATCTTTATCCACTGATTAGAGCGGAATCCCAACTGAGCAGTAAAGGCACTGGCGTGCCGTAGTAAGCCAGTGTAGAGTCCGACATTTTGGGCCACTGCAACGTTGCACTACAGCCACACACGTGCCGCAGTCGGGCAATAGACCGTCCGCCATCGTTAGACACTGATTAGAGCAGAAGCCGAACTGAGAACTTAAGTTTATGGTACAGTCTAGTAGGGTAGTGTTGTGTCCACCATTTTGGGCCACCGCAACGCAGCACTACAGCCACGCGCGCGCCGAAGTAGTGCCGGGGAGTGTTCGCCATCTTTGGTCCCGGATAAGAGCGGAAGCCCTGCTGAGGAGTAAAGGCACTGGCGTGTCGTAGTAGGGCAGTGTAGAGTCCGCCATTTTGAGGCAACGCAACGCGACACTACAGCCACGGACGTGCCGCAGTAGGGCTATAGACTGTCCGCCATCTTTGGCCATTAATTAGAGCGGAAGCCGAACTGAGGAGTAAAAGCACTGACGTGTAGTAGTAGGGCAGTGAAGAGTCCTATATTTTGTTCCACCGCAACTGGGCAATATAGCCACGCACGTGTCGCAGTATGGCCGTGGAGTGCCCGACATCTTTTTCCATTAGTTACAGTGGAAGCAGAACTGAGGAGAAAATGCACTGGCGTGTAGTAGTAGGGCAGTGTAGTATCCTGTCATTTTGGCCACAGCTACGCAGCACTACAGCCGCGGACGTGCCGCAGTAGGGCTATAGACTGTCCGCCATCTTTAGCCACTGATTTAAGCGGAAGCCCTACTGAGGAGTAAAGGAACAGGCGTGTCGTAGTAGGGCAGTGTAGAGTCCGATATTTTGGGGCAACGCGACACTACAGCCGCGCGCTTGCCGCAGTAGGGCCATGGAGGGTCCGCCATATTTGGCCTCTGATTTAAGCGGAAGCGCAACTGAGAACTTAAGTCTTTGGTAGAGTCTAGTAGGGCAGTGTAGTGTCCGCCATTTCGGGCCACCGCAACGCGGCACAACAGCCTATTACGTGCCGCAGTAGGGCCGTGGAGTGTCCGCCATTTTTGGCCACTAATTAGAGCGGAAGCCGAACTGAGGAGTAAAGGCACTGGCGTGTCGTAGTCGGACAGTGTTGCGTCCGACATGTTGGGCCACTGCAACGCAGCACTTCAGCAGCGCACGTCCGCCGAAGGGCCATGGAGTGTCCGACATCTTTTTCCACTATTTAGAGCGGAAGCAGATCTGAGGAGAAAAGGCACTGGCGTGTAGTAGTAGGGCAGTGTAGAGTCGATATTTTGGGATATCGCAACACGGCACTACTGCCGTGCACGTGCCGCATTATGGCCGGGGAGTGTTCGCCATCTTTGGACACGGATTAGAGCGGAGGCCCAACTGAGGAGTAAAGCCACAGGCGTGTCGTAGTCGGGCAGTGTTGCGTCCGACATGTTGGGCCGCGCTACGCGGCGCTACAGCTTACACGTGCCGCTGAAGGGCCATGGAGTGTCCGCCATCTTTTTCCATTAGTTAGATTGGAAGCCGAACTGAGGAGAAAATGCACTGGCGTGTAGTAGTAGGGCAGTGTAGTATCCTGCCATTTTGGCCACCACTGCTCAGCACTACAGCTGCGGACGTGCCGCAGTAGGCCTATAGACTGTCCGCCATCTTTAGCCACTGATTTAAGCGGAAGCCCAACTGAGGAATAAAGGAACAGGTGTGTCGCAGTAGGGCAGTGTAGAGTCCACTATTTTGGGGCACCGCAACACGGCACTTCAGCCGCGGACGTGCCGCAGTAGGGCTATGGAATGTCCGCCATCTTTGGCCATTAATTAGAGCGGAATCCGAACTGAGGAGTAAAGGCACTGACGTGTAGTAGTAGGGCAGTGTAGAGTCCAATATTTTGGGGCAACGCAACGCGGCAATAAGGCCGCGCACGTGCCGAAGAAGGGCCACGGAGGGTCCGCCATATTTGGCCACAGATTAAAGCGGAAGCGCAACTGAGAACATGTCTTTGGTAGAGTCTAGCAGGACAGTGTTGTGTCCGCCATTTTGGGCCACCGCAACGCGGCCCTACAGCCACGCACGTGACACAGTTGGGCCGTGGAGTATCCGCCATCTTTGGCCACGGATTGTAGTGGAAGCTTAACTGAGGAGTAAAGGCACTCGCGTGTCACAGTAAGGCAGTGTAGAGTCCGCCATTTTTGGGCACTGCAACGCGACACTACAGTCGCGGACGTGCCGCAGTAGGGCTATAGACTGTCCGCCATCTTTAGCCACTGATTAGAGCATAAGCCGAACTGAGGAGTAAAGGCACGGGCGTATCGTAGTCGGGCAGTGTAGCGTCCGACTTGTTGGGCCACTGCAACGCGGCACTACAGCCGTGCACGTGCCGCAGTAGGTCCGGGGAGCGTTCGCCATCTTTGGAAACTGATTTGAGCTGAATCCCAACTGAGCAGTAAAGGCACTAGCATGTCGTAGTAAGGTAGTGTAGAGTCCGACATTTTGGGCCACTGCAACGTGGCACTACAGCCACGCACGTGCCGCAGAAGGGCCGTGGAGTGTCCGCCATCTTTATCCACTGATTAGAGCGGAATCCCAACTGAGGAGTAAAGGCACTGGCGTGCCGTAGTAAGCCAGTGTAGAGTCCGACATTTTGGGCCACTGCAACGTTGCACTACAGTCACACACGTGCCGCAGTAGGGCAATAGACCGTCCGCCATCGTTAGACACTGATTAGAGCAGAAGCCGAACTGAGGAGTAAAGGCACAGGCGTGTCGTAGTCGGGCAGTGTAGCGTCCGACATGTTGGTCCACCGCAACGCGGCAATAAAGCCACGCACGTGCCGCAGAAGGGCCATGGAGGGTCCGCCATATTTGGCCATAGATTAAAGCGGAAGCGCAACTGAGAACTTAAGTTTATGGTACAGTCTAGTAGGGTAGTGTTGTGTCCACCATTTTGGGCCACCGCAACGCAGCACTACAGCCACGCGCGCGCCGAAGTAGTGCCGGGGAGTGTTCGCCATCTTTGGTCCCGGATAAGAGCGGAAGCCCTGCTGAGGAGTAAAGACACTGGCGTGTCGTAGTAGGGCAGTGTAGAGTCCGCCATTTTGAGGCAACGCAACGCGACACTACAGCCACGGACGTGCCGCAGTAGGGCTATAGACTGTCCGCCATCTTTGGCCATTAATTAGAGCGGAAGCCGAACTGAGGAGTAAAAGCACTGACGTGTAGTAGTAGGGCAGTGAAGAGTCCTATATTTTGTTCCACCGCAACTGGGCAATATAGCCACGCACGTGTCGCAGTAGGGCCGTGGAGTGCCCGACATCTTTTTCCATTAGTTACAGTGGAAGCAGAACTGAGGAGAAAATGCACTGGCGTGTAGTAGTAGGGCAGTGTAGTATCCTGTCATTTTGGCCACAGCTACGCAGCACTACAGCCGCGGACGTGCCGCAGTAGGGCTATAGACTGTCCGCCATCTTTAGCCACTGATTTAAGCGGAAGCCCTACTGAGGAGTAAAGGAACAGGCGTGTCGTAGTAGGGCAGTGTAGAGTCCGATATTTTGGGGCAACGCGACACTACAGCCGCGCGCTTGCCGCAGTAGGGCCATGGAGTGTCCGCCATATTTGGCCTCTGATTTAAGCGGAAGCGCAACTGAGAACTTAAGTCTTTGGTAGAGTCTAGTAGGGCAGTGTAGTGTCCGCCATTTCGGGCCACCGCAACGCGGCACAACAGCCTATTACGTGCCGCAGTAGGGCCGTGGAGTGTCCGCCATTTTTGGCCACTGATTAGAGCGGAAGCCGAACTGAGGAGTAAAGGCACTGGCGTGTCGTAGTCGGACAGTGTTGCGTCCGACATGTTGGGCCACTGCAACGCAGCACTTCAGCAGCGCACGTCCGCCGAAGTGCCATGGAGTGTCCGACATCTTTTTCCACTATTTAGAGCGGAAGCCGAACTGAGGAGAAAAGGCACTGGCGTGTAGTAGTAGGGCAGTGTAGTATCCTGCCATTTTGGCCACCACTGCTCAGCACTACAGCTGCGGACGTGCCGCAGTAGGGCTATAGACTGTCCGCCATCTTTAGCCACTGATTTAAGCGGAAGCCCAACTGAGGAATAAAGGAACAGGTGTGTCGCAGTAGGGCAGTGTAGAGTCCGCTATTTTGCGGCACCGCAACACGGCACTTCAGCCGCGGACGTGCCGCAGTAGGGCTATGGAATGTCCGCCATCTTTGGTAATGGATAAGAGCGGAAGCTCAACTGAGGAGTAAAGGCACAGGCGTGTCGTAGTAGGGCAGTGTAGAGTCCGCCATTTTAGGGCACCGCAACGCGACACTACTGCCGCGGACGTGACGCAGTAGGGCTATAGACTGTCCGCCATCTTTGGCCACTAATATGAGCGGAAGCCGAACTGAAGTGTAAAGGCGCTGGCGTGTAGTAGTAGGGCAGTGTATAGTCCGATATTTTGAGCCACCGCACCGCGGCACTACAGTCGCGGACTTGCTGCTGTAGGGCTATGGAGTGTCCACCATCTTTGGTCACTGATTAGAGCGGAAACTCATCTGAGGAGTAAAGCCACAGGCGTGTCGTAGTAGGGCAGTGTAGAGTCGGCCATTTAGGGGCACCGCAACGCGGCACTACAGCCGCAGACGTGCCACAGTAGGGCCACGGAGGGTCCGCCATATTAGGCCACTGATTTAAGCGGAAGCGCAACTGAGAACTTAAGTCTCTGGTAGAGTCTAGTAGGGCAGTGTAGAGTCCGACATTTTGGGCACCGCATCACGGCACTACAGCCGCGGACGTGCTGCAGTAGGGCCATGGAAGGTCCGCCATATTTGGCCACTGATTTAAGCGAAAGCCCAACTGAGGAGTAAAGGAACAGACGTGTCGTAGTAGGGCAGTGAAGTGTCCGTCATTTTGGGGCACCGCAACGCGGCACTACAGCCGCGGACGTGCCGCAGAAGGTCTATAGACTATTCGCCATCTTTGGCCACTGATTTGAGCGGAAGTCGATTTAAGTTGTAAAGGCACTGACGTGTCGTCGTAGGGCAGTGTAGAGTCCGATATTTTTGGTTACCGCAACACGGCACTACAGCCGTGATGTGCCGCATTAGGGCTGGGGAGTGTTCGCCATCTTTGGCCTCTGATTTAAGCGGAAGCGCAACTGAGAACTTAAGTCTTTGGTAGAGTCTAGTAGGGCAGTGTAGTGTCCGCCATTTCGGGCCGCCGCAACGCGGCACAACAGCCTATTACGTGCCGCAGTAGGGCCGTGGAGTGTCCTCCATTTTTGGCCACTGATTAGAGCGGAAGCCGAACTGAGGAGTAAAGGCACTGGCGTGTCGTAGTCGGACAGTGTTGCGTCCGACATGTTGGGCCATTGCAACGCGGCACTACAGCCGGGCAAGTGCCGCATTAGGGCCGGGGAGTGTTCGCCATCTTTGGTCCCGGATAAGAGCGGAAGCCCTGCTGAGGAGTAAAGGCACTGGCGTGTCGTAGTAGGGCAGTGTAGAGTCCGCCATTTTGGGGCAACGCAACGCGACACTACAGCCTCAGACGTGCCGCAGTAGGGCTATAGACTGTCCGCCATCTTTGGCCATTAATTAGAGCGGAAGCCGAACTGAGGAGTAAAGGCACTGACATGTAGTAGTAGGGCAGTGAAGAGTCCTATATTTTGTTCCACCGCAACGGGGCAATAAAGCCACGCACGTGTCGCAGTAGGGCCGTGGAGTGTCCGCCATCTTTGGCCACTGAAAAGAGCAGAAGCCGAACTGTGGAGTAAAGGCACTGGCGTGTCGTAGTCGGGCAGTGTAGAGTCCGATATTTTGGGGCAACGCAACGCGACACTACAGCCGCGCGCTTGGCGCAATAGGGCCGTGGAGTGTCCGCCATTTTTGGCCACTGATTAGAGCGGAAGCCGAACTGAGGAGTAAACGCACTGGCGTGTCGTAGTCGGACAGTGTTGCGTCCGACATGTTGGGCCGCTGCAACGCGGCACTTCAGCAGCGCACGTGCCGCCAAATGGCCATGGAGTGTCCGACATCTTTTTCCACTATTTAGAGCGGAAGCAGAACTGAGGAGAAAATGCACTGGCATGTAGTAGTAGGGCAGTGTAGAGTCCGATATTTTGGGCCATCGCAACACGGCACTACTGCCGTGCGCGTGCCGCATTAGGGCCGGGGAGTGTTCATCATCTTTGGACACGGATTAGAGCGGAAGCCCAACTGAGGAGTAAAGCCACAGGCGTGTCGTAGTCGGGCAGTGTTGCGTCCGACATGTTGGGCCGCAGCAACGCGGCACTACAGCTTACACGTGCCGCTGAAGGGCCATGGAGTGTCCGCTATCTTTTTCCATTAGTTAGATTGGAAGCCGAACTGAGGAGAAAAGGCACTGGCGTGTAGTAGTAGGGCAGTGTAGTATCCTGTCATTTTGGCCACCACTACGCAGCACTACAGCCGTGGACGTGCCGTAGTAGGGCTATAGACTGTCCGCCATCTTTAGCCACTGATTTAAGCGGAAGCCCAACTGAGGAGCAAAGGAACAGGCGTGTCGCAGTAGGGCAGTGTAGAGTCCGCTATTTTGGGGCACCGCAACACGGCACTACAGCCGCGGACGTGCCGCAGTAGGACTATGGAATGTCCGCCATCTTTGGTAACGGATAAGAGCGGAAGCTCAACTGAGGAGTAAGGGCACAGGCGTGTCGTAGTAGGGCAGAGTAGAGTCCGATATTTTGGGCCACCGCACCGCGGCACTACAGTCGCGGACGTGCTGCTGTAGGGCTATGGAGTGTCCACCATCTTTGGCCACTGATTAGAGCGGAAGCTCATCTGAGGAATAATGCCACAGGCGTGTCGTAGTAGGGCAGTGTAGAGTCCGATATTTTGGGCAACTGCAACGCGGCACTTCAGCAACGCACGTGCCGCCGAAGGGCCATGGAGTGTCCGACATCTTTTTCCACTATTTAGAGCGGAAGCAGAACTGAGGAGTAAAGCCACAGGCGTGTCGTAGTAGGGCAGTGTAGAGTCCGCTATTTAGGGGCACCGCAACGCGGCACTACAGCCGCAGACGTGCCACAGTAGGGCCACGGTGGGTCCGCCATATTAGGCCACTGATTTAAGCGGAAGCGCAACTGAGAACTTAAGTCTTTGGTAGAGTCTAGTAGGGCAGTGTAGAGTCCGACATTTTGGGTCACCACATCGCGGCACTACAGCCGCGGACGTGCCGCAGAAGGTCTATAGACTATTCGCCATCTTTGGCCACTGATTTGAGCAGAAGTCGATTTAAGGAGTAAAGGCACTGACGTGTAGTAGTAGGGCAGAGTAGAGTTCGATATTTTGGGGCAACACAACGTGGCACTTCAGCAGCGCACGTGCCGCTGAAGGGACATGGAGTGTCCGACATCTTTTTCCACTATTAAGAGCGGAAGCAGAACTGAGGAGAAAAGGCACTGGCGTGTAGTAGTAGGGCAGTGTATAGTCCGATATTTTGAGCCACCGCACCGCGGCACTACAGTCGCGGACTTGCTGCTGTAGGACTATGGAGTGTCCACCATCTTTGGTCACTGATTAGAGCGGAAACTCATCTGAGGAGTAAAGCCACAGGCGTGTCGTAGTAGGGCAGTGTAGAGTCGGCCATTTAGGGGCACCGCAACGCGGCACTACAGCCGCAGACGTGCCACAGTAGGGCCACGGAGGGTCCGCCATATTAGGCCACTGATTTAAGCGGAAGCATTAGGCCACTGATTTAAGCGGAAGCCGCAACTGAGAACTTAAGTCTCTGGTAGAGTCTAGTAGGGCAGTGTAGAGTCCGACATTTTGGGGCACCGCATCGCGGCACTACAGCCGCGGACGTGCTGCAGTAGGGCCATGGAGGGGTCCGCCATATTTGGCCACTGATTTAAGAGAAAGCCCAACTGAGGAGTAAAGGAACAGGCGTGTCGTAGTAGGGCAGTGAAGTATCCGCCATTTTGGGGCACCGCAACGCGGCACTATAGCCGCGGACATGCCGCAGAAGGTCTATAGACTATTCGCCATCTTTGGCCACTGATTTGAGCGGAAGTCGATTTAAGGAGTAAAGGCACTGACGTGTCGTCGTAGGGCAGTGTAGAGTCCGATATTTTGGGCCACCACTGCTCAGCACTACAGCCGCGGACGTGCCGCAGTAGCGCTATAGACTGTCCGCCACCTTTAGTCACTGATTTAAGCGGAAGCCCAACTGAGGAGTAAAGGAACAGGCGTGTCGCAGTAGGGCAGTGTAGAGTCCGCTATTTTGGGGCACCGCAACACGGCACTACAGCCGCGGACGTACCGCAGTAAGGCTATGGAATGCCCCGCCATCTTTGGTAACGGATAACAGCGGAAACTCAACTGAGGAGTACAGGCACAAGCGTGTCGTAGTAGGGCTGAGTAGAGTCCGATATTTTGGGCCATCGCAACGTGACACTACAGCCGTGCACGTGCAGCGGTAAGGCTATGGATTGTCCGCCAACTTTGGCCACAAATTAGAGCGGAAGCCGAACTGAAGAGTAAAGACACTTGCGTGTCGTGGTAGGGCAGTGTATAGTCCGACATTTTGGGCCACCGCACCGCGGCACTACAGTCGCGGACGTGCTGCTGTAGGGCTATGGAGTGTCCACCATCCTTTGGCCACTGATTAGAGCGGAAACTCATCTGAGGAGTAAAGCCACAGCGTGTCGTAGTAGGGCAGTGTAGAGTCCGGCCATTTAGGGGGCACCGCAACGCGGCACTACAGCCGCAGACGTGCCACAGTAGGGCCACGGAGGGTCCCGCCATATTAGGCCACTGATTTAAGCGGAAGCGCAACTGAGAACTTAAGTCTCTGGTAGAGTCTAGTAGGGCAGTGTAGAGTCCGACATTTTGGGGCACCGCATCACGGCACTACAGCCGCGGACGTGCTGCAGTAGGGCCATGGAAGGTCCGCCATATTTGGCCACTGATTTAAGCGAAAGCCCAACTGAGGAGTAAAGGAACAGACGTGTCGTAGTAGGGCAGTGAAGTGTCCGTCATTTTGGGGCACCGCAACGCGGCACTACAGCCGCGGACGTGCCGCAGAAGGTCTATAGACTATTCGCCATCTTTGGCCACTGATTTGAGCGGAAGTCGATTTAAGTTGTAAAGGCACTGACGTGTCCGTCGTAGGGGCAGTGTAGAGTCCGATATTTTTGGTTACCCGCAACACGGCACTACAGCCGTGATGTGCCGCATTAGGGCTGGGGAGTGTTCGCCATCTTTGGCCTCTGATTTAAGCGGAAGCGCAACTGAGAACTTAAGTCTTTGGTAGAGTCTAGTAGGGTAGTGTAGTGTCCGCCATTTCGGGCCGCCGCAACGCGGCACAACAGCCTATTACGTGCCGCAGTAGGGCCGTGGAGTGTCCTCCATTTTTGGCCACTGATTAGAGCGGAAGCCGAACTGAGGAGTAAAGGCACTGGCGTGTCGTAGTCGGACAGTGTTGCGTCCGACATGTTGGGCCATTGCAACGCGGCACTACAGCCGGGCAAGTGCCGCATTAGGGCCGGGGAGTGTTCGCCATCTTTGGTCCCGGATAAGAGCGGAAGCCCTGCTGAGGAGTAAAGGCACTGGCGTGTCGTAGTAGGGCAGTGTAGAGTCCGCCATTTTGGGGCAACGCAACGCGACACTACAGCCTCAGACGTGCCGCAGTAGGGCTATAGACTGTCCGCCATCTTTGGCCATTAATTAGAGCGGAAGCCGAACTGAGGAGTAAAGGCACTGACATGTAGTAGTAGGGCAGTGAAGAGTCCTATATTTTGTTCCACCGCAACGGGGCAATAAAGCCACGCACGTGTCGCAGTAGGGCCGTGGAGTGTCCGCCATCTTTGGCCACTGATTAGAGCAGAAGCCGAACTGTGGAGTAAAGGCACTGGCGTGTCGTAGTCGGGCAGTGTAGAGTCCGATATTTTGGGGCAACGCAACGCGACACTACAGCCGCGCGCTTTGGCGCAATAGGGCCATGGAGGGTCCGCCATATTTGGCCTCTGATTTAAGCGGAAGCGCAACTGAGAACTTAAGTCTTTGGTAGAGTCTAGTAGGGCAGTGTGGTGTCCGCCATTTCGGGCCACCGCAACGCGGCACAACAGCCTATTACGTGCCGCAGTAGGGCCGTGGAGTGTCCGCCATTTTTGGCCACTGATTAGAGCGGAAGCCGAACTGAGGAGTAAACGCACTGGCGTGTCGTAGTCGGACAGTGTTGCGTCCGACATGTTGGGCCGCTGCAACGCGGCACTTCAGCAGCGCACGTGCCGCCGAATGGCCATGGAGTGTCCGACATCTTTTTCCACTATTTAGAGCGGAAGCAGAACTGAGGAGAAAATGCACTGGCATGTAGTAGTAGGGCAGTGAAGAGTCCGATATTTTGGGCCATCGCAACACGGCACTACTGCCGTGCGCGTGCCGCATTAGGGCCGGGGAGTGTTCATCATCTTTGGACACGGATTAGAGCGGAAGCCCAACTGAGGAGCAAAGGAACAGGCGTGTCGCAGTAGGGGCAGTGTAGAGTCCCGCTATTTTGGGGCACCGCAACACGGCACTACAGCCGCGGACGTGCCGCAGTAGGACTATGGAATGTCCGCCATCTTTGGTAACGGATAAGAGCGGAAGCTCAACTGAGGAGTAAGGGCACAGGCGTGTCGTAGTAGGGCAGAGTAGAGTCCGATATTTTGGGCCACCGCACCGCGGCACTACAGTCGCGGACGTGCTGCTGTAGGGCTATGGAGTGTCCACCATCTTTGGCCACTGATTAGAGCGGAAGCTCATCTGAGGAATAAAGCCACAGGCGTGTCGTAGTAGGGCAGTGTAGAGTCCGATATTTTGGGCAACTGCAACGCGGCACTTCAGCAACGCACGTGCCGCCGAAGGGCCATGGAGTGTCCGACATCTTTTTCCACTATTTAGAGCGGAAGCAGAACTGAGGAGTAAAGCCACAGGCGTGTCGTAGTAGGGCAGTGTAGAGTCCGCTATTTAGGGGCACCGCAACGCGGCACTACAGCCGCAGACGTGCCACAGTAGGGCCACGGTGGGTCCGCCATATTAGGCCACTGATTTAAGCGGAAGCGCAACTGAGAACTTAAGTCTTTGGTAGAGTCTAGTAGGGCAGTGTAGAGTCCGACATTTTGGGTCACCACATCGCGGCACTACAGCCGCGGACGTGCCGCAGAAGGTCTATAGACTATTCGCCATCTTTGGCCACTGATTTGAGCAGAAGTCGATTTAAGGAGTAAAGGCACTGACGTGTAGTAGTAGGGCAGAGTAGAGTTCGATATTTTGGGGCAACACAACGTGGCACTTCAGCAGCGCACGTGCCGCTGAAGGGACATGGAGTGTCCGACATCTTTTTCCACTATTAAGAGCGGAAGCAGAACTGAGGAGAAAAGGCACTGGCGTGTAGTAGTAGGGCAGTGTAGAGACTGACATGTTGGGCCGCAGCTACGCGGCACTACAGCTTACACGTGCCGCTGAAGGGCCATGGAGTGTCCGCCATCTTTTTCCATTAGTTAGATTGGAAGCCGAACTGAGGAGAAAAGGCACTGGCGTGTAGTAGTAGGGCAGTGTAGAGTCCGATATTTTGGGGCAACGCAACGCGGCACTACAGTCGCGCATGTGCCGCAATAGGGCCATGGAGTGTCCGCCTTCTTTGGTCACTAATTTGGGCGGAAGTCGAAATGAGGAGTAAAGGCACTGGCGTGTAGAAATAGGGCAGTGTAGTTTCCTGAAATTTTGGTTTGCCGCAGCCCGGCACTACAGCCGCAGACGTGCCGCAGTAGGGCTATGGAATGTCCGCCATCTTTGGTAACGGATAAGAGCGGAAGCTCAACTGAGGAGTAAAGGCACAGGCGTGTCGTAGTAGGGCAGAGTAGAGTCCGATATTTTGGGCCACCGCAACGTGACACTAAAGCCGTGCACGTGCCACGGTAAGGCTATGGATTGTCCACCAACTTTGGCCACAAATTAGAGCGGAAGCCGAACTGAAGAGTTAAGGCACTTGCGTGTCGTGGTAGGGCAGTGTATAGTCCGACATTTTGGGCCACCGCACCGCGGCACTACAGTCGCGGACGTGCTGCTGTAGGGCTATGGAGTGTCCACCATCTTTGGCCACTGATTAGAGCGGAAGCTCATCTGAGGAATAAAGCCACAGGCGTGTCGTAGTAGGGCAGTGTAGAGTCCGATATTTTGGGGCAACGCGGCATAACAGCCTATTACGTGCCGCAGTAGGGCCGTGGAGTGTCCGCCATTTTTGGCCACTGATTAGAGCGGAAGCCGAACTGAGGAGTAAACGCACTGGCATGTCGTAGTCGGACAGTGTTGCGTCCGACATGTTGGGCCACTGCAACGCGGCACTTCAGCAGCGCACGTGCCGCCGAAGGGCCATGGAGTGTCCGACATCTTTTTCCACTATTTAGAGCGGAAGCAGAACTGAGGAGAAAAGGCACTGGCGTGTAGTAGTAGGGCAGTGTAGAGTCCGATATTTTGGGCCATCGCAACACGGCACTACTGCCGTGCACGTGCCGCATTAGGGCCGGGGAGTGTTCATCATCTTTGGACACGGATTAGAGCGGAAGCCCAACTGAGGAGTAAAGCCACAGGCGTGTCGTAGTAGTGCTGTGTAGAGTCCGCTATTTAGGGGCACCGCAACGCGGCACTACAGCCGCAGACGTGCCACAGTAGAGCCACGGAGGGTCCGCCATATTAGGCCACTGATTTAAGCGGAAGCGCAACTGAGAACTTAAGTCTTTGGTAGAGTCTAGTAGGGCAGTGTAGAGTCCGACATTTTGGGTCACCGCATCGCGGCACTACAGCCGCGGTCATGCTGCAGTAGGGCCATGGAGGGTCCGCCATATTTGGCCACTGATTTAAGCGAAAGCCCAACTGAGGAGTAAAGGAACAGGCGTGTCGCAGTAGGGCAGTGTAGTGTCCGCTATTTTGGGGCACCGCAACACGGCACTACAGCCGCGGACGTGCCGCAGTAGGGCTATGGAATGCCCGCCATCTTTGGTAACGGATAAGAGCGGAAGCTCAACTGAGGAGTACAGGCACAGGCGTGTCGTAGTAGGGCTGAGTAGAGTCCGATATTTTGGGCCACCGCAACGTGACACTACAGCCGTGCACGTGCCGCGGTAAGGCTGTGGATTGTCCGCCAACTTTGGCCACAAATTAGAGCGGAAGCCGAACTGAAGAGTAAAGACACTTGCGTGTCGTGGTAGGGCAGTGTATAGTCCGACATTTTGGGCCACCGCACCGCGGCACTACAGTCGCGGACGTGCTGCTGTAGGGCTATGGAGTGTCCACCTTCTTTGGCCACTGATTAGAGCGGAAGCTCTAATCAGTGGCCAAAGAAGCTGCTCATCTGAGGAATAAAGCCACAGGCGTGTCGTAGTAGGGCAGTGTAGAGTCCGACATTTTGGGGCACCGCATCGCGGCACTACAGCCGCGGACGTGCTGCAGTAGGGCCATGGAGGGTCCGCCATATTTGGCCACTGATTTAAGCGAAAGACGAACTGAGGAGTAAAGGAACAGGCGTGTAGTAGTAGGGCAGTGTAGTATCCTGCCATTTTAGCCACCACTGCTCAGCACTACAGCCGCGGACGTGCCGCAGTAGGGCTATAGACTGTCCGCCATCTTTAGCCACTGATTTAAGCGGAAGCCCAACTGAGGAGTAAAGGCACAGGCGTGTCGTAGTAGGGCAGTGTAGAGTCCGCCATTTTAGGGCACCGCAACGCGACACTACTGCCGCGGACGTGACGCAGTAGGGCTATAGACTGTCCGCCATCTTTGGCCACTAATATGAGCGGAAGCCGAACTGAAGAGTAAAGGCGCTGGCGTGTAGTAGTAGGGCAGTGTATAGTCCGACATTTTGAGCAACCGCACCGCGGCACTACAGTCGCGGACGTGCTGCTGTAGGGCTATGGAGTGTCCACCATCTTTGGTCACTGATTAGAGCGGAAACTCATCTGAGGAGTAAAGCCACAGGCGTGTCGTAGTAGGGCAGTGTAGAGTCCGCCATTTTGGGGCACCGCAACGCGGCACTACAGCCGCGGACGTGCCGCAGAAGGTCTATAGACTATTCGCCATCTTTGGCCACTGATTTGAGCGGAAGTCGATTTAAGTTGTAATGGCACTGACGTGTCGTCGTAGGGCAGTGTAGAGTCCGATATTTTTGGCCACCGCAACACGGCACTACAGCCGTGATGTGCCGCATTAGGGCTGGGGAGTGTTCGCCATCTTTGGCCTCTGATTTAAGCGGAAGCGCAACTGAGAACTTAAGTCTTTGGTAGAGTCTAGTAGGGCAGTGTAGTGTCCGCCATTTCGGGCCGCCGCAACGCGGCACAACAGCCTATTACGTGCCGCAGTAGGGCCGTGGAGTGTCCTCCATTTTTGGGCACTGATTAGAGCGAAAGCAGAACTGAGGAGTAAAGGCACTGGCGTGTCGTAGTCGGACAGTGTTGCGTCCGACATGTTGGGCCACTGCAACGCGGCACTACAGCCGTGCAAGTGCCGCATTAGGGCCGGGGAGTGTTCGCCATCTTTGGTCCCGGATAAGAGCGGAAGCCCTGCTGAGGAGTAAAGGCACTGGCGTGTCGTAGTAGGGCAGTGTAGAGTCCACCATTTTGGGGCAACGCAACGCGACACTACAGCCTCGGACGTGCCGCAGTAGGGCTATAGACTGTCCGCCATCTTTAGCCACTGATTTAAGCGGAAGCCGAACTGAGGAGTAAAGGCACTGACGTGTAGTAGTAGGGCAGTGAAGAGTCCTATATTTTGTTCCACCGCAACGGGGCAATAAAGCCTCGGACGTGCCGCAGTAGGGCTATAGACTGTCCGACATCTTTTTCCATTAGTTAGAGTGGAAGCAGAACTGAGGAGAAAAGGCACTGGCGTGTAGTAGTAGGGCAGTGTAGTATCCTGTCATTTTGGCCACCACTACGCAGCACTACAGCCGCGGACGTGCCGTAGTAGGGCTATAGACTGTCCGCCATCTTTAGCCACTGATTTAAGCGGAAGCCCTACTGAGGAGTAAAGGAACAGGCGTGTCGTAGTAGGGCAGTGTAGAGTCCGACATTTTGGGCCACCGCAACGCGGCACTACAGCCGCGGACCTGCCGCACTAGGGCCATAGACTGTTCGCCATCTTTGGCCACGGAGTGGTGCGGAAGCCGAACTGAGGAGTAAAGGCACTGTCGTGTCGTAGTTGGGCAGTGCAGAAACCGACATTATGGACTACCGCAAAGCGGCACTACAGCCGCGCAGGTGCCGCAGAAATGCCATAGAGTGTCCGCCTTCTTTGGTCACAGATTAGAGCGGAAGCCGAACTGAGGAGTAAAGGCACAGGCGTGTGGTAGTAGGGCTGGGAAGAGTCCGACATGTTGGTCCACCGAAACGCGGCGCTACAGCCGTGCACGTGCCGCTGAAGGGCCATGGAGTGTCTGCCTTCTTTTTCCACTATTTAGAGCGGAAGCCGAACAGAGGAGTAAAGGCACTGGCGTGTAGTAGTTGGGCAGTGCAGTTTCCTGCCATTTTCGCCACTGCAACGCGGCACTACAGCCGTGCACGTGCGGCATTAGGGGGCGGGAGTATTCGCCATCTTTGGCCACGGATTAGAGTGGAAGCCCAACTAAGGAGTAAAGACACTGGCGAGTCGTAGTAGTACAGTGTAATTTCCTGCCATTTTGGCCCCCGCAACGCGGCTATAAAGCCGCACATGTGCCGCAGTAGGGCCATGGAGGGTCCGCCATATTTGGCCACTGATTAGGGTGGAAGCCGACCTGAGGAGTAAAGGCACTCGCGTGTCGTAGTAGGGCAGTGTAGTTTCCGCCATTATGGCCACTGCAACGCGGCACTACAGCCGCGGACGTGCCGCATTTGAGCTATGGAGTGTCCGACATCTTTGGCAACGGATTAGAGCGAAAGCCCAACTGAGGAATAAAGGCACTGGTGTGCTGTAGTAGGGCAGTGTAGTTTCCTGCCATTCTGGCCTCCGCAACGCGGCGCTTCAGCCGTGCTCGTGCCGCTGAAGAGCCTTGGAGTGTCCGCCATCTTTTTCCACTATTTATAGCGGAAGCCGAACTGAGGAGTAAAGGTACTGGTGTGTCGTAGTAGGGCAGTGTAGAGTCCGACATTTCGGGCCACCGCAACGCGGCACTACAGCATCGCATGTGCCGCAATAGGGCCATTGAGTGTCCGCCTTTTATGGTCACTAATTTGAACGGAAGTCGAACTGAGGAGTAAAGGCTAGGCGTGTAGAAATAGGACAGCGTAGAGTCCGACAATTTGGGCAACCACAACGCGGCTTTACAGCCGTGCACTTGCAGCATTAGAGCTATGGAGTGTCCGCCATCTTTGGCCACTGATTAGAGCGGAAGCCGAACTGTGGAGTAAAGGCACTGGCCTGTTGTAGTCGGAAAGTGTAGCGTCCGACAAGTTGGGCCACCGCAACGCGGTACTACAACTGTGCACGTGCCGCTGATGGGCCATGGAAGTTCCACCAACTTTTTCTACAAATTAGAGCGGATGCCGAACTGAAGAGTAAATTCACTGGCGTGTCGAAGTAGGTCTGTGTAGAGTCCACCATTTTGGTTCACCGCATCCCGGCACTACAGCCGTGCACGTGCCGCTGAAGGGCCGTGGAGTGTCCGCCATCTTTTTCCACTATTAAGGGCGGAAGCCGATCAGAGGAGTAAAGGCACTGGTGTGTAGTAGTTGGGCAGTGTAGTTTCCTGCCATTTTCGCCACTGCAACGCGGCACTACAGCCATGCACGTGCGGCATTAGTGGGCGGTAGTGATCGCCATCTTTGGCCACGGATTAGAGCGGAAGCCCAACTGAGGAGTAAAGGCACTGACGTGTAGTAGTAGGGCAGTGAAGAGTCCTATATTTTGTTCCACCGCAACGGGGCAATAAAGCCACGCACGTGTCGCAGTAGGGCCGTGGAGTGTCCGCCATCTTTGGCCACTGATTAGAGCAGAAGCCGAACTGTGGAGTAAAGGCACTGGCGTCTCGTAGTCGGGCAGTGTAGAGTCCGATATTTTGGGGCAACGCAACGCGACACTACAGCCGCGCGCTTGGCGCAATAGGGCCATGGAGGGTCCGCCATATTTGGCCTCTGATTTAAGCGGAAGCGCAACTGAGAACTTAAGTCTTTGGTAGAGTCTAGTAGGGCAGTGTGGTGTCCGCCATTTCGGGCCACCGCCACGCGGCACAACAGCCTATTACGTGCCGCAGTAGGGCCGTGGAGTGTCCGCCATTTTTGGCCACTGATTAGAGCGGAAGCCGAACTGAGGAGTAAACGCACTGGCGTGTCGTAGTCGGACAGTGTTGTGTCCGACATGTTGGGCCGCTGCAACGCGGCACTTCAGCAGCGCACGTGCCGCCGAAGGGCCATGGAGTGTCCGACATCTTTTTCCACTATTTAGAGCGGAAGCAGAACTGAGGAGAAAATGCACTGGCATGTAGTAGTAGGGCAGTGTAGAGTCCGATATTTTGGGCCATCGCAACACGGCACTACTGCCGTGCACGTGCCGCATTAGGGCCGGGGAGTGTTCATCATCTTTGGACACGGATTAGAGCGGAAGCCCAACTGAGGAGTAAAGCCACAGGCGTGTCGTAGTCGGGCAGTGTTGCGTCCGACATGTTGGGCCGCAGCAACGCGGCACTACAGCTTACACGTGCCGCTGAAGGGCCATGGAGTGTCCGCTATCTTTTTCCATTAGTTAGATTGGAAGCCGAACTGAGGAGAAAAGGCACTGGCGTGTAGTAGTAGGGCAGTGTAGTATCCTGTCATTTTGGCCACCACTACGCAGCACTACAGCCGTGGACGTGCCGTAGTAGGGCTATAGACTGTCCGCCATCTTTAGCCACTGATTTAAGCGGAAGCCCAACTGAGGAGCAAAGGAACAGGCGTGTCGCAGTAGGGCAGTGTAGAGTCCGCTATTTTGGGGCACCGCAACACGGCACTACAGCCGCGGACGTGCCGCAGTAGGACTATGGAATGTCCGCCATCTTTGGTAACGGATAAGAGCGGAAGCTCAACTGAGGAGTAAGGGCACAGGCGTGTCGTAGTAGGGCAGAGTAGAGTCCGATATTTTGGGCCACCGCACCGCGGCACTACAGTCGCGGACGTGCTGCTGTAGGGCTATGGAGTCTCCACCATCTTTGGCCACTGATTAGAGCGGAAGCTCATCTGAGGAATAAAGCCACAGGCGTGTCGTAGTAGGGCAGTGTAGAGTCCGATATTTTGGGCAACTGCAATGCGGCACTTCAGCAGCGCACGTGCCGCCAAAGGGCCATGGAGTGTCCGACATCTTTTTCCACTATTTAGAGCGGAAGCAGAACTGAGGAGTAAAGCCACAGGCGTGTCGTAGTAGGGCAGTGTAGAGTCCGCTATTTAGGGGCACCGCAACGCGGCACTACAGCCGCAGACGTGCCACAGTAGGGCCACGGAGGGTCCGCCATATTAGGCCACTGATTTAAGCGGAAGCGCAACTGAGAACTTAAGTCTTTGGTAGAGTCTAGTAGGGCAGTGTAGAGTCCGACATTTTGGGTCACCACATCGCGGCACTACAGCCGCGGACGTGCCGCAGAAGGTTTATAGACTATTCGCCATCTTTGGCCACTGATTTGAGCAGAAGTCGATTTAAGGAGTAAAGGCACTGACGTGTCGTCGTAGGGCAGTGTAGAGTCCGATATTTTTGACCACCGCAACACGGCACTACAGCCGTGATGTGCCGCATTAGGGCCGGGGAGTGTTCGCCATTTTTGGCCAGGGATTAGAGCGGAAGCCGAACAGAGGAGTAAAGGCACTGACGTGTAGTAGTAGGGCAGAGTAGAGTCCGATATTTTGGGGCAACACAACGTGGCACTTCAGCAGCGCACGTGCCGCTGAAGGGACATGGAGTGTCCGACATCTTTTTCCACTATTAAGAGCGGAAGCAGAACTGAGGAGAAAAGGCACTGGCGTGTAGTAGTAGGGCAGTGTAGAGACTGACATGTTGGGCCGCAGCTACGCGGCACTACAGCTTACACGTGCCGCTGAAGGGCCATGGAGTGTCCGCCATCTTTTTCCATTAGTTAGATTGGAAGCCGAACTGAGTAGAAAAGGCACTGGCGTGTAGTAGTAGGGCAGTGTAGAGTCCGATATTTTGGGGCAACGCAACGCGGCACTACAGTCGCGCATGTGCCGCAATAGGGCCATGGAGTGTCCGCCTTCTTTGGTCACTAATTGAGCGGAAGTCGAAATGAGGAGTAAAGGCACTGCCGTGTAGAAATAGGGCAGTGTAGTTTCCTGAAATTTTGGTTTGCCGCAGCCCGGCACTACAGCCGCAGACGTGCCGCAGTAGGGCTATGGAATGTCCGCCATCTTTGGTAACGGATAAGAGCGGAAGCTCAACTGAGGAGTAAAGGCACAGGCGTGTCGTAGTAGGGCAGAGTAGAGTCCGATATTTTGGGCCACCGCAACGTGACACTAAAGCCGTGCACGTGCCACGGTAAGGCTATGGATTGTCCACCAACTTTGGCCACAAATTAGAGCGGAAGCCGAACTGAAGAGTTAAGGCACTTGCGTGTCGTGGTAGGGCAGTGTATAGTCCGACATTTTGGGCCACGGCACCGCGGCACTACAGTCGCGGACGTGCTGCTGTAGGGCTATGGAGTCTCCACCATCTTTGGCCACTGATTAGAGCGGAAGCTCATCTGAGGAATAAAGCCACAGGCGTGTCGTAGTAGGGCAGTGTAGAGTCCGATATTTTGGGGCAACGCAACGCGGCATAACAGCCTATTACGTGCCGCAGTAGGGCCGTGGAGTGTACGCCATTTTTGGCCACTGATTAGAGCGGAAGCCGAACTGAGGAGTAAACGCACTGGCATGTCGTAGTCGGACAGTGTTGCGTCCGACATGTTGGGCCACTTCAACGCGGCACTTCAGCAGCGCACGTGCCGCCGAAGGGCCATGGAGTGTCCGACATCTTTTTCCACTATTTAGAGCGGAAGCAGAACTGAGGAGAAAAGGCACTGGCGTGTAGTAGTAGGGCAGTGTAGAGTCCGATATTTTGGGCCATCGCAACACGGCACTACTGCCGTGCACGTGCCGCATTAGGGCCGGGGAGTGTTCATCATCTTTGGACACGGATTAGAGCGGAAGCCCAACTGAGGAGTAAAGCCACAGGCGTGTCGTAGTAGGGCTGTGTAGAGTCCGCTATTTAGGGGCACCGCAACGCGGCACTACAGCCGCAGACGTGCCACAGTAGAGCCACGGAGGGTCCGCCATATTAGGCCACTGATTTAAGCGGAAGCGCAACTGAGAACTTAAGTCTTTGGTAGAGTCTAGTAGGGCAGTGTAGAGTCCGACATTTTGGGTCACCGCATCGCGGCACTACAGCCGCGGTCATGCTGCAGTAGGGCCATGGAGGGTCCGCCATATTTGGCCACTGATTTAAGCGAAAGCCCAACTGAGGAGTAAAGGAACAGGCGTGTCGTAGTAGGGCAGTGAAGTATCCGCCATTTTGGGGCACCGCAACGTGGCACTACAGCCGTGGACATGCCGCAGAAGGTCTATAGACTATTCGCCATCTTTGGCCACTGATTTGAGCGGAAGTCGATTTAAGGAGTAAAGGCACTGACGTGTCGTCGTAGGGCAGTGTAGAGTCCGATATTTTTGGCCACCACTGCTCAGCACTACAGCCGCGGACGTGCCGCAGTAGCGCTATAGACTGTCCGCCACCTTTAGCCACTGATTTAAGCGGAAGCCCAACTGAGGAGTAAAGGAACAGGCGTGTCGCAGTAGGGCAGTGTAGTGTCCGCTATTTTGGGGCACCGCAACACGGCACTACAGCCGCGGACGTGCCGCAGTAGGGCTATGGAATGCCCACCATCTTTGGTAACGGATAAGAGCGGAAGCTCAACTGAGGAGTACAGGCACAGGCGTGTCGTAGTAGGGCTGAGTAGAGTCCGATATTTTGGGCCACCGCAACGTGACACTACAGCCGTGCACGTGCCGCGGTAAGGCTATGGATTGTCCGCCAACTTTGGCCACAAATTAGAGCGGAAGCCGAACTGAAGAGTAAAGACACTTGCGTGTCGTGGTAGGGCAGTGTATAGTCCGACATTTTGGGCCACCGCACCGCGGCACTACAGTCGCGGACGTGCTGCTGTAGGGCTATGGAGTGTCCACCTTCTTTGGCCACTGATTAGAGCGGAAGCTCTAATCAGTGGCCAAAGAAGCTGCTCATCTGAGGAATAAAGCCACAGGCGTGTCGTAGTAGGGCAGTGTAGAGTCCGACATTTTGGGGCACCGCATCGCGGCACTACAGCCGCGGACGTGCTGCAGTAGGGCCATGGAGTGTCCGCCATATTTGGCCACTGATTTAAGCGAAAGCCGAACTGAGGAGTAAAGGCACTGACGTGTAGTAGTAGGGCAGAGTAGAGTCCGATATTTTGGGGCAACACAACGTGGCACATCAGCTTACACGATCCGCAGAAGGGCCACGGAGTGTCCGCCATCTTTTTCCATTAGTTAGATTGGAAGCCGAACTGAGGAGAAAAGGCACTGGCGTGTAGTAGTAGGACAGTGTAGTATCCTGCCATTTTAGCCACCACTGCTCAGCACTGCAGCCGCGGACGAGCCGCAGTAGGGCTATAGACTGTCCGCCATCTTTAGCCACTGATTTAAGCGGAAGCCCAACTGAGGAGTAAAGGCACAGGCGTGTCGTAGTAGGGCAGTGTAGAGTCCGCCATTTTAGGGCACCGCAACGCGACACTACTGCCGCGGACGTGACGAAGTAGGGCTATAGATTGTCCGCCATCTTTGGCCACTAATATGAGTGGAAGCCGAACTGAAGAGTAAAGGCGCTGGCGTGTAGTAGTAGGGCAGTGTATAGTCCGACATTTTGAGCAACCGCACCGCGGCACTACAGTCGCGGACGTGCTGCTGTAGGGCTATGGAGTGTCCACCATCTTTGGTCACTGATTAGAGCGGAAACTCATCTGAGGAGTAAAGTCACAGGCGTGTCGTAGTAGGGCAGTGTAGAGTCCGCCATTTTGGGGCACCGCAACGCGGCACTACAGCCGCGGACGTGCCGCAGAAGGTCTATAGACTATTCGCCATCTTTGGCCACTGATTTGAGCGGAAGTCGATTTAAGTTGTAATGGCACTGACATGTCGTCGTAGGGCAGTGTAGAGTCCGATATTTTTGGCCACCGCAACACGGCACTACAGCCGTGATGTGCCGCATTAGGGCTGGGGAGTGTTCGCCATCTTTGGCCTCTGATTTAAGCGGAAGCGCAACTGAGAACTTAAGTCTTTGGTAGAGTCTAGTAGGGCAGTGTAGTGTCCGCCATTTCGGGCCGCCGCAACGCGGCACAACAGCCTATTACGTGCCGCAGTAGGGCCGTGGAGTGTCCTCCATTTTTGGGCACTGATTAGAGCGGAAGCCGAACTGAGGAGTAAAGGCACTGGCGTGTCGTAGTCGGACAGTGTTGCGTCCGACATGTTGGGCCACTGCAACGCGGCACTACAGCCGTGCAAGTGCCGCATTAGGGCCGGGGAGTGTTCGCCATCTTTGGTCCCGGATAAGAGCGGAAGCCCTGCTGAGGAGTAAAGGCACTGGCGTGTCGTAGTAGGGCAGTGTAGAGTCCGCCATTTTGGCCACCACTACGCAGCACTACAGCCGCGGACGTGCCGTAGTAGGGCTATAGACTGTCCGCCATCTTTAGCCACTGATTTAAGCGGAAGCCCTACTGAGGAGTAAAGGAACAGGCGTGTCGTAGTAGGGCAGTGTAGAGTCCGACATTTTGGGCCACCGCAACGCGGCACTACAGCCGCGGACCTGCCGCACTAGGGCCATAGACTGTTCGCCATCTTTGGCCACGGAGTGGTGCGGAAGCCCAACTTAGGAGTAAAGGCACTGTCGTGTCGTAGTTGGGCAGTGCAGAAACCGACATTATGGACTACCGCAAAGCGGCACTACAGCCGCGCAGGTGCCGCAGAAATGCCATAGAGTGTCCGCCTTCTTTGGTCACAGATTAGAGCGGAAGCCGAACTGAGGAGTAAAGGCACAGGCGTGTGGTAGTAGGGCTGGGAAGAGTCCGACATGTTGGTCCACCGAAACGCGGCGCTACAGCCGTGCACGTGCCGCTGAAGGGCCATGGAGTGTCTGCCATCTTTTTCCACTATTTAGAGCGGAAGCCGAACTGAAGAGTAAAGGCCCTGGCGTGTAGTAGTTGGGAAGTGTAGTTTCCTGCCATTTTCGCCACTGCAACGCGGCACTACAGCAGTGCACGTGCGACATTAGGGGGCGGTAGTGTTCGCCATCTTTGGCCACGGATTTGAGCGGAAGCCCTACTGAGGAGTAAAGGCACTGGCGTGTCGGAGTAGGGCAGTGTAATTTCCTGCCATTTTGGCCCTCGCAACGCGGCTATAACGCCGCAACACGTGCCGAAGTAGGGCCATGGAGGGTCCGCCATATTTGGCCACTGATTAGAGCGGAAGCCGAACTGTGGAGTAAAGGCACTGGCGTGTTGTAGTCGGGCAGTGTAGAGTCCACCATTTTGGTTCACCGCAGCCCGGCACTACAGCCGCGCATGTGCCGCGGAAGGGCCATGGAGAGTCCGCCATCTTTGGTCACTGATTAGGGCGGAAGCCGACCTGAGGAGTAAAGGCACAGGCGTGTCGTAGTAGATCAGTGTAGAGTCCGACATTTTGGGCCACCGCAACGCGGCACTACAGCCGCGGACCTGCCGCACTAGGGCCATAGACTGTTCGCCTTCTTTAGCCACGGAGTGGTGCGGAAGCCCAACTGAGGAGTAAAGGCACTGTCGTGTCGTAGTTGGGCAGTGCAGAATCCGACATTTTGGACTACCGCAAAGCGGCACTACAGCCGCGCACGTGCCGCAGAAATGCCATAGAGTGTCCGCCTTCTTTGGTCACAGATTAGAGCGGAAGCCGAACTGAGGAGTAAAGGCACAGGCGTGTGGTCGTAGGGCTGGGAAGAGTCCGACAAGTTGGGCCACCGAATCGCGGCACTTCAGCCGCGCGAGTGCCGCTGAAGGGCCATGGATTGTCCGCCGTCTTTTTCCACTATTTAGAGCGGAAGCCGAACAGAGGAGTAAAGGCACTGGCGTGTAGAAATAGGGCAGTGTAGTTTCCTGCCCTTTTCGCTTCTGCAACGCGGCACTACTGCCGTGCACGTGCTGAATTAGGGTGCGAGAGTGTTCGCCATCTTCGGCCACGGATTAGAGCGGAAGCCCAACTGAGGAATAAAGGCACTTTCGTGTCGTAGTAGGGCAGTGAAGTTTCCTGCCATTTTGGCCCCCGCAACGCGGCGCTACAGCCGTGGCCATGGAGTGTCCGCCATCTTTTTCCACTATTTAGAGCTGAAGCCGAACAGAGGAGTGAAGGCACTGGTGTGTCGTAGTAGAGCAGAGTAGAGTCCGACATTTTGGGCCCCCGCAACGCGGCACTACAACCGCGAACGTGCCGCAGTAGAGCTATGGAGTGTCCGCCATCTTTGGCCACTGATTAGAGCGGAAGCCGAACTGTGGAGTAAAGGCACTGGCGTGTTGTAGTCGGGCAGTGTAGTGTCCACCATTTTGGTTCACCGCAACCCGGCACTACAGCCGCGCATGTGCCGCGGAAAGTCCATGGAGAGTCCGCCATCTTTGGTCACTGATTAGGGCGGAAGCCGACCTGAGGAGTAAAGGCACTCGCGTGACGTAGTAGGGCAGTGTAGTTTCCACCATTTTGGCCACTGCAACGCGGCACTTCAGCTACGCACAAACCGAAATAGGACCGTGGAGTGTCCGCAATCTTTGGCTACGGATTATAGCGAAAGCCCAACTGAGGGGTTAAGGGACTGGCGTGTCGTAGTAGGACAGCGAAGAGTCCGACAATTTGGCGGACGCAACGTGGCTGTAAAGCCGCACACGTGGCGCAGTAGGGCCATGGAGGCTCCGCCAACTTTGGCCACGGATTAGAGCGGAAGCGCAACTGAGGAGTGAAGGCACAGGCGTGTCGTAGTAGGGCTGTGAAGAGTCCGCCATTTTGGGGCTCCGAATCGCGGAACTACAACTGCAGACGTGCCGCAGAACGGCTATAGACTGTCCGCCATCTTTGGCCACTAATTTGAGCGGAAGTCGAACTGAGGAGAAAAGGCACTGGCGTGTAGAAATAGGGCAGTGTAGTTTCCTGCCATTTTCGCTTCTGCAACGCGGCACTACAGCCGTGCATGTGCCGAATTAGGGTGCGAGAGTGTTCGCCATCTTCGGCCACGGATTAGAGCGGAAACCCAACTGAGGAATAAAGGCACTTTTGTGTCGTAGTAGGGCAGTGAAGTTTCCTGCCATTTTGGCCCCCGCAACGCGGCGCTACAGCCGCGGCCATGGAGTGTCCGCCATCTTTTTCCACTATTTAGAGCGGAAGCCGAACAGAGGAGTAAAGGCACTGGTGTGTCGTAGTAGAGCAGAGTAGAGTCCGACATTTTGGGCCCCCGCAACGCGGCACTACAACCGCGAACGTGCCGCAGTAGAGCTATGGAGTGTCCGCCATCTTTGGCCACTGATTAGAGCGGAAGCCGAACTGTGGAGTAAAGGCACTGGCGTGTTGTAGACGGGCAGTGTAGAGTCCACCATTTTGGTTCACCGCAACCCGGCACTACAGCCGCGCATGTGCCGCGGAAAGTCCATGGAGAGTCCGCCATCTTTGGTCACTGATTAGGGCGGAAGCCGACCTGAGGAGTAAAGGCACTCGCGTGTCGTAGTAGGGCAGTGTAGTTTCCACCATTTTGGCCACTGCAACGCGGCACTTCAGCTACGCACAAACCGCAATAGGACCGTGGAGTGTCCGCAATCTTTGGCTACGGATTAGAGCGAAAGCCCAACTGAGGGGTTAAGGGACTGGCGTGTCGTAGTAGGACAGCGAAGAGTCCGACAATTTGGCGGACGCAACGTGGCTGTAAAGCCGCACACGTGGCGCAGTAGGGCCATGGAGGCTCCGCCATCTTTGGCCACGGATTAGAGTGGAAGCGCAACTGAGGAGTGAAGGCATAGGCGTGTCGTAGTAGGGCTGTGAAGAGTCCGCCATTTTGGGGCTCCGAATCGCGGAACTACAACCGCAGACGTGCCGCAGAACGGCTATAGACTGTCCGCCATCTTTGGCCACTAATTTGAGCGGAAGTCGAACTGAGGAGAAAAGGCACTGGCGTGTAGAAATAGGGCAGTGTAGTTTCCTGCCCTTTTCGCTTCTGCAACGCGGCACTACTGCCGTGCACGTGCTGAATTAGGGTGCGAGAGTGTTCGCCATCTTCGGCCACGGATTAGAGCGGAAGCCCAACTGAGGAATAAAGGCACTTTCGTGTCGTAGTAGGGCAGTGAAGTTTCCTGCCATTTTGGCCCCCGCAACGCGGCGCTACAGCCGTGGCCATGGAGTGTCCGCCATCTTTTTCCACTATTTAGAGCGGAAGCCGAACAGAGGAGTGAAGGCACTGGTGTGTCGTAGTAGAGCAGAGTAGAGTCCGACATTTTGGGCCCCCGCAACGCGGCACTACAACCGCGAACGTGCCGCGGAAAGTCCATGGAGAGTCCGCCATCTTTGGTCACTGATTAGGGCGGAAGCCGACCTGAGGAGTAAAGGCACTCGCGTGACGTAGTAGGGCAGTGTAGTTTCCACCATTTTGGCCACTGCAACGCGGCACTTCAGCTACGCACAAACCGAAATAGGACCGTGGAGTGTCCGCAATCTTTGGCTACGGATTATAGCGAAAGCCCAACTGAGGGGTTAAGGGACTGGCGTGTCGTAGTAGGACAGCGAAGAGTCCGACAATTTGGCGGACGCAACGTGGCTGTAAAGCCGCACACGTGGCGCAGTAGGGCCATGGAGGCTCCGCCAACTTTGGCCACGGATTAGAGCGGAAGCGCAACTGAGGAGTGAAGGCACAGGCGTGTCGTAGTAGGGCTGTGAAGAGTCCGCCATTTTGGGGCTCCGAATCGCGGAACTACAACCGCAGACGTGCCGCAGAACGGCTATAGACTGTCCGCCATTTTTGGCCACTAATTTGAGCGGAAGTCGAACTGAGGAGAAAAGGCACTGGCGTGTAGAAATAGGGCAGTGTAGTTTCCTGCCATTTTCGCTTCTGCAACGCGGCACTACAGCCGTGCACGTGCCGAATTAGGGTGCGAGAGTGTTCGCCTTCTTCGGCCACGGATTAGAGCGGAAACCCAACTGAGGAATAAAGGCACTTTTGTGTCGTAGTAGGGCAGTGAAGTTTCCTGCCATTTTGGCCCCCGCAACGCGGCGCTACAGCCGTGGCCATGGAGTGTCCGCCATCTTTTTCCACTATTTAGAGCGGAAGCCGAACAGAGAAGTAAAGGCACTGGTGTGTCGTAGTAGAGCAGAGTAGAGTCCGACATTTTGGGCCCCCGCAACGCGGCACTACAACCGCGAACGTGCCGCAGTAGAGCTATGGAGTGTCCGCCATCTTTGGCCACTGATTAGAGCGGAAGCCGAACTGTGGAGTAAAGGCACTGGCGTGTTGTAGTCGGGCAGTGTAGAGTCCACCATTTTGGTTCTCCGCAACCCGGCACTACAGCCGCGCATGTGCCGCGGAAAGTCCATGGAGAGTCCGCCATCTTTGGTCACTGATTAGGGCGGAAGCCGACCTGAGGAGTAAAGGCACTCGCGTGTCGTAGTAGGGCAGTGTAGTTTCCACCATTTTGGCCACTGCAACGCGGCACTTCAGCTACGCACAAACCGCAATAGGACCGTGGAGTGTCCGCAATCTTTGGCTACGGATTAGAGCGAAAGCCCAACTGAGGGGTTAAGGGACTGGCGTGTCGTAGTAGGACAGCGAAGAGTCCGACAATTTGGCGGACGCAACGTGGCTGTAAAGCCGCACACGTGGCGCAGTAGGGCCATGGAGGCTCCGCCATCTTTGGCCACGGATTAGAGCGGAAGCGCAACTGAGGAGTGAAGGCATAGGCGTGTCGTAGTAGGGCTGTGAAGAGTCCGCCATTTTGGGGCTCCGAATCGCGGAACTACAACCGCAGACGTGCCGCAGAACGGCTATAGACTGTCCGCCATCTTTGGCCACTAATTTGAGCGGAAGTCGAACTGAGGAGAAAAGGCACTGGCGTGTAGAAATAGGGCAGTGTAGTTTCCTGCCATTTTGGCCCCCGCAGCGCGGCGCTTCTGCCGTGGCCATGGAGTGTCCGCCATCTTTTTCCACTATTTAGAGCGGAAGCCGAACAGAGGAGTAATGGCACTGGTGTGTCGTAGTAGAGCAGAGTAGAGTCCGACATTTTGGGCCCCCGCAACGCGGCACTACAGCCGCGCAAGTGCCGCAGAAATGCCATAGAGTGTCCGCCATATTTTTCCACTATTTAGAGAGGAAGCCGAACTGAGGAGTAATGGCACTGTCCTGTAGTAGTTGGGCAGTGTAGTTTCCTGCCATTTCCGCCACTGCAACGCGTCACTACAGCCGCGCACGTGCAGCATTAGGGCCTTGGAATGTTCGCCATCTTTGGCCACGGAGTGGAGCGAAAGCCGAACTGAGGAGTAAAGGCACTGTCGTGTCGCAGTTGGTCTGTGCTGAATCCGACAATTTGGGCTACCGCTACGCGGCACTACAGCCGCGCACGTGCCGCAGAAATGTCATAGAGTGTCCGCCTTCTTTGGTCACAGATTAGAGCGGAAACCGAACTGAGGAGTAAAGGCACAGGCGTGTGGTCGTAGGGCTGGGAAGAGTCCGACATGTTGGGCCATCGAATCGCGGCACTTCAGCAGCGCGAGTGCCGCTGAAGGGCCATGGATTGTCCGCCATATTTTTCCACTATTTAGAGCGGAAGCCGAACTGAGGAGTAAAGGCACTGGCGTGTAGTAGTTGGGCAGTGTAGTTTCCTGCCATTTTCGCCACTGCAATGCGGCACTACATCAGTGCACGTGCGGCATTAGGGGGCGGTAGTGTTCGCCATCTTTGGCCACGGATTAGAGCGGAAGCCCTACTGAGGAGTAAAGGCACTGGCGTGTCGTAGTAGGGCAGTGTAATTTCCTGCCATTTTGGCCCTCGCTACGCGGCTATAACGCCGCACACGTGCCGAAGTAGGGCCATGGAGGGTCTGCCATATTTGGCCACTGATTAGAGCGGAAGCGCTACTGAGAACTTAAGTCTTTGGTAGGGTCTCGAAGGGCAGTGTAGTGTCCACCATTTTGGGCCACCACAACGCGGCACTACAGTTGCCCATGCGCCGCAGTAGGGCCATGGAGGGTCCGCCATATTTGGCCACTGATTAGAGCGGAAGCGCAACTGAGAACCTAAGTCTTTGGTAGGGTCTAGAAGGGCAGTGTAGTGTCCACCATTTTGGGCAATCGCAACTTGGCACATTCAGCCGTGGACGTGCCGCAGAAGGGCTATAGACTGTCCGCCATCTTTGGTCACTGATTAGGGCGGAAGCCGACTTGAGGAGTAAAGGCACTCGCGTGTCGTAGTAGGGCAGTGTAATTTCCTGCCATTTTGGCCCCCGCAGCGCGGCTATAAAGCCGCACACGTGCCGCAATAGGGCCATGGTGGGTCCGCAATCTTTGGCAACGGATAAGAGCGGAAGCCCAACTGAGGGGTTATGGGACTGGCGTGTCGTAGAAGGGCAGCGAAGAGTCCGTCAATTTGGGTCGCCACAACGCGGTACTACAGTTGCGCATGTGCCGCATTAGAGCAATGGAGTGTCCGCAAATCTTTGGCCACTGCTTAGTGTGGAAGCGCAAATGAGAACTTATGTCTATGGTAGGGCCATGTAGGGCGGTGTAGTGTCCGCTATTTTTGGCCACCACAACGCGGCAATACAGTTGCGCATGTGCCGCAGTTGGACCATGGAGTGTCCGAAATCTTTGGCCAGTGATTAGACTGGAAGCGAAACTGAGGTGTAAAGGCACTGGCTTGTCGTTGTAGGGCAGAGTAGAGTCCGAAATTTTTGGCCACTGCAACGCGACACAATAGCCGCGCATGTGCCGCAATAGCGCCGTAGAGAGCCCGCTATCTTTGGTCACTAATTAGAGCGGAAGCCGAACTGAGGGTTAATGGAACTGGCGTGTAGAAAAAGGGCAGGGTAGTTTCCTGCCATTTTGGCCCCCGCAACGCGGCGCTACAGCTATGCACGTGCCGCTGAAGGGCCATGGAGTGTCCGCCATCTTTTTCCACTATTTAGAGCGGAAGCCGAACAGAGGAGTAAATGCACTGGCGTGTCGTAGTAGGGCAGTGTAGAGTCCGACATTTTGGGCCACCGCAACGCGGCACTACAGCCGCGGACGTGCCACACTAGGGCTATAGACTGTTCGCCATTTTTGGCCACGGAGTGAAGCGGATGCCCAACTGAGGATTAAAGGCACAGTCGTGTCGTAGTTGGGCAGTGCAGAATCCGTCAATTTGAGCTACAGCAACACGGCACTACGGTCGCGAACGTGCCGCATTAGAGCTGTGGAGTGTCCGCCATCTTTGGCCAATGCTTAGTGTGGAAGCGCAATTGAGAACTTATGTCTTTGGTAGGGTCATGTAGGACGGTGTAGTGTCCGCTATTTTGGGCCACCACAACGCGGCACTACAGTTGCACATGCGCCGCAGTAGGGCCATGGAGGGTCCGCCATATTTGGCCACTGATTAGAGCGGAAGCGCTACTGAGAACTTAAGTCTTTGGTAGGGTCTAGAAGGGCAGTGTAGTGTCCACCATTTTGGGCAATCGCAACTTGGCACATTCAGCCGTGGACGTGCCGCAGAAGGGCTATAGACTGTCCGCCATCTTTGGTCACTGATTAGGGCGGAAGCCGACTTGAGGAGTAAAGGCACTCGCGTGTCGTAGTAGGGTAGTGTAATTTCCTGCCATTTTGGCCCCCGCAGCGCGGCTATAAAGCCGCACACGTGCCGCAATAGGGCCATGGTGGGTCCGCAATCTTTGGCAACGGATAAGAGCGGAAGCCCAACTGAGGGGTTATGGGACTGGCGTTTAGTAGTAGGACAGCGTAGAGTTCGACAATTTGGGCAACCGAAGCGCGGCACTACAGCCGCGGACATGCCGCATTAGAGCTATGGAGTGTCCGCCATCTTTGGCCAATGCTTAGTGTGGAAGCGCAATTGAGAACTTATGTCTTTGGTAGGGTCATGTAGGGCGGTGTAGTGTCCGCTATTTTGGGCCACCACAACGCGGCACTACAGTTGCGCATGTGCCGCAGTTGGACCATGGAGTGTCCGATATCTTTGGCCAGTGATTAGAGTGGAAGCGAAACTGAGATGTAAAGGCACTTTCGTGTCGTAGTAGGGCAGTGTATTTTCCTGCATTTTTGGCCCCCGCAACGTGGCGCTACTGTCGTGCACGTGCCGCTGAAGGGCCATGGAGTGTCCGCCATCTTTTTCCACTATTTAGAGCGGAAGCCGAACAGAGGAGTAATGGAACTGGCGTGTAGAAAAAGGGCAGGGTAGTTTCCCGCCATTTTGGCCACCACAAAGCGGCACTACAGCCGTGTACGTGCCGCATTAGAGCCTTGGAGTGTTCGCCATTTTTTGGCCACGGATTAGAGCGGAAGACCAACTGAGGAATAAAGGCACTTTCGTGTCGTAGTAGGACAGTGTATTTTCCTGCATTTTTGGCCCCCGCAACGCGGCGCTACAGCCGTGCACGTGCCGCTGAAGGGCCATGGAGTGTCCGCCATCTTTTTCCACTATTTAGAGCGGAAGCTGAACTGAGGAGTAAAGGCACTGGCGTGTAGTAGTTGGGCAGTGTAGTTTCCTGCCATTTTCGCCACTGCAACGCGGCACTACATCAGTGCACGTGCGGCATTAGGGGGCGGTAGTGTTCGCCATCTTTGGCCACGGATTAGAGCGGAAGCCCTACTGAGGAGTAAAGGCACTGGCGTGTCGTAGTAGGGCAGTGTAATTTCCTGCCATTTTGGCCCTCGCTACGCGGCTGTAACGCCGCACACGTGCCGAAGTAGGGCCATGGAGGGTCTGCCATATTTGTCCACTGATTAGAGCGGAAGCGCTACTGAGAACTTAAGTCTTTGGTAGGGTCTCGAAGGGCAGTGTAGTGTCCACCATTTTGGGCAATCGCAACTTGGCACATTCTGCCGTGGACATGCCGCAAAAGGGCTATAGACTGTCCGCCATCTTTGGCTCCTGATTAGAGCGGAAGCAGAACTGTGGAGTAAAAGCACTGGCGTGTTGTAGTCGGGGAGTGTGGCGACCGACAAGTTGGACAACCGCAACGCGGCACTACAGTCGTGCACGTGCCGCAGAAGGGCCAAGGAGGGTCCGCCATCTTTGGTCACAGATTAGGGCGGAAGCCGACCTGAGGAGTAATGGAACTGGCGTGTAGAAAAAGGGATGGGTAGTTTCCTGCCATTTTGGCCACCACAACGCGGCACTACAGCCGCGAACGTGCCGCAGTAGAGCTATGGAGTGTCCGCCATCTTTGACCACTGATTAGAGCGGAAGCGCAACTGTGGAGTAAAGGCACTGGCGTTTTGTATTCGGACTGTGTAGCGTCCAACAAGTTGGGAGACCTCAACGCGGCACTACAGCCGTGCACGTGCCGCTGAAGGGCAATAGAGTGTCCGCCTTCTTTGGTCACTAAAGAGAGCGGAGGCAGAACTGAGGAGTAAATGCACTGGTGTGTAGAAATAGGGCAGAGTAGTTTCATGCCATTTTCGCCACTGCAACGCGGCACTACAGCCGTGCACGTGCAGCATTAAGGCCTTGGAGTGTTCGCCATTTTTTAGCCTGGGATTAGAGCTGAAGACCAACTGAGGAGTAAAGGCACTGGCGTGTCGTAGTAGGGCAGTGTAGAGTCCGACATTTTGGGCCACCGCAACGCGGCACTACAGCCGCGGACGTGCCACACTAGGGCTATAGACTGTTCGCCATCTTTCGCCAATGCTTAGTGTGGAAGCGCAATTGAGAAATTATGTCTTTGGTAGGGTCATGTAGGACGGTGTAGTGTCCGCTATTTTGGGCCACCACAACGCGGCACTACAGTTGCCCATGCGCCGCAGTAGGGCCATGGAGGGTCCGCCATATTTGGCCACTGATTAGAGCGGAAGCGCTACTGAGAACCTAAGTCTTTGGTAGGGTCTAGAAGGGCAGTGTAGTGTCCAGCATTTTGGGCAATCGCAACTTGGCACATTCAGCCGTGGACGTGCCGCAGAAGGGCTATAGACTGTCCGCCATCTTTGGTCACTGATTAGGGCGGAAGCCGACTTGAGGAGTAAAGGCACTCGCGTGTCGTAGTAGGGCAGTGTAATTTCCTGCCATTTTGGCCCCCGCAGCGCGGCTATAAAGCCGCACACGTGCCGCAATAGGGCCATGGTGGGTCCGCAATCTTTGGCAACGGATAAGAGCGGAAGCCCAACTGAGGGGTTATGGGACTGGCGTTTAGTAGTAGGACAGCGTAGAGTTCGACAATTTGGGCAACCGAAGCGCGGCACTACAGCCGCGGACATGCCGCATTAGAGCTATGGAGTGTCCGCCATCTTTGGCCAATGCTTAGTGTGGAAGCGCAATTGAGAACTTATGTCTTTGGTAGGGTCATGTAGGGCGGTGTAGTATCCGCTATTTTGGGCCACCACAACGCGGCACTACAGTTGCGCATGTGCCGCAGTTGGACCATGGAGTGTCCGATATCTTTGGCCAGTGATTAGAGTGGAAGCGAAACTGAGGTGTAAAGGCACTTTCGTGTCGTAGTAGGGCAGTGTATTTTCCTGCATTTTTGGCCCCCGCAACGTGGCGCTACAGTCGTGCACGTGCCGCTGAAGGGCCATGGAGTGTCCGCCATCTTTTTCCACTATTTAGAGCGGAAGCCGAACAGAGGAGTAATGGAACTGGCGTGTAGAAAAAGGGCAGGGTAGTTTCCCGCCATTTTGGCCACCACAACGCGGCACTACAGCCGCGAAAGTGCCGCAGTATTGCCATAGAGTGTCCGCCTTCTTTGGTCACAGATTAGAGCGGAAGCCGAACTGAGGAGTAAAGGCACTGGTTGTTAGAAATAGGGCAGTGTAGTTTCCTGCCATTTCGGCCACCGCAACGCGGCACTAAAGCCGTGCACGTGCCGCAGAAATGCCATAGAGTGTCCGCCATATTTTTCCACTATTTAGAGCGGAAGCCGAACTGAGGAGTAAAGGCACTGGTGTGTAGAAATAGGGCAGTGTAGTTTCCTGCCATTTTCGCCACTGCAACGCGGCACTACAGCCGTGCACGTGCAGCATTATGGCCTTGGAGTGTCCGCCATCTTTGACCACTGATTAGAGCGGAAGCGCAACTGTGGAGTAAAGGCACTGGCGTTTTGTATTCGGACTGTGTAGCGTCCAACAAGTTGGGAGACCTCAACGCGGCACTACAGCCGTGCACGTGCCGCTGAAGGGCAATAGAGTGTCCGCCATATTTTTCCACTATTTAGAGCGGAAGCCGAACTGAGGAGTAAAGGCACTGGTGTGTAGAAATAGGGCAGTGTAGTTTCCTGCCATTTTCGCCTCTGCAACGCAGCACTACAGCCGCGGACGTGCCACACTAGGGGTATAGACTGTTCGCCATCTTTGGCCACGGAGTGGAGCGGAAGCCCAACTGAGGAGTAAAGGCACAGTCGTGTCGTAGTTGGGCAGTGCAGAATCCGTCAATTTGAGCTACAGCAACGCGGCACTACAGCCGCGCACGTGCCGCAGAAATGCCATAGAGTGTCCGCCATATTTTTCCACTATATAGAGCGGAGGCCGAACTGAGGAGTAAAGGCACTGGCGTGTAGTAGTTGGGCAGTGTAATTTCCTGCCATTTTGGCCCCCGCAACGCTGATATAAAGCCGCTCACGTGCCGCAGTAGGGCCATGGAGGGTCCGCCATATTTGGCCACTGATTGAAGCGGAAGCGCTACTGAGAATTTAAGTCTTTGGTAGGGTCTAGAAGGCAGTGTAGTGTCCACCATTTTGGGCAATCGCAACTTGGCACATTCAGCCGTGGACGTGCCGCAGAAGGGCTATAGAGTGTCCGCCATCTTTGGCTCCTGATTAGAGCGGAAGCAGAACTGTGGAGTACAGGCACTCGCGTGTCGTAGTAGGGCAGCGTAATTTCCTGCCATTTTGGCCCCCGCAACGCGGCTATAAAGCCGCACACGTGCCGCAGTAGGGCCATGGAGGGTCCGCAATCTTTGGCAACGGATAAGAGCGGAAGCCCAACTGTGGGGTTATGGGACTGGCGTTTAGTAGTAGGACAGCGATGAGTTCGACAATTTGGGCAACCGCAACGCGGCACTACAGCCGCAATTAAGAACTTATGTCTTTGGTAGGGTCATGTAGGGCGGTGTAGTGTCCGCTATTTTGGGCCACCACAACGCGGCACTACAGTTGCGCATTTGCCGCAGTTGGACCATGGAGTGTCCGAAATCTTTGGCCAGTGATTAGAGTGGAAGCCCAACTAAGGTGTAAAGGCACTGACTAGTCGTTGTAGGGTAGTGTAGGGCCCGAAATTTTGGGCCACTGCAACGCGACACAATAGCCGCGCATGTGCCGCAATAGCGCCGTAGAGAGTCCGCTTTCTTTGGTCACTAATTAGATGTCTTTGAATTTTTAAAGCATTTTAGAATGCTAATTTCTTCATTTTAAGCTTCTCAGAACACTTTATTTCGCATAGGCATACATAGTAAACTTTAGGGTCACGCTGCGTACCCCCTAATTGACCTATAATTATTTTCTGTGGTAGGTTACACTATTACCCTGTAATATAATAAGTGGTCCAATTTAAAAATTATAGGTCAATATTAAGGTCCGATACCGTGCCGTTAGTTAACATAGAAAAGTGTCTTCGAATTTCCTTGTTTTAATGCACTATTTAAAATATACATAGTGTACCCCCTAATTGACCTATAATTATTTCCTGTTGTAGGGTACACTATTACCCTATAATATAATACCTGGTCCAATTTAAATATTATGGTTCCATATTAAGGTCTGATATCGCGCCTTGCGTTTGTTAACCATTGAAAGATGTCTTTGAATTTTTAAAGCATTTTAGAACGCTTATTTCTTCATTTTAAGCTTCTCAGAACACTCTATTTCGCATAGGCATACATAGTAAACTTTAGGGTCACGCTGTGTACCCCCTAATTGACCTATAATTATTTCCTGTGGTAGGGTACACTATAACCCTGTAATATAATAGGAGGTCCAATTTAAAAATTATAGGTCAATATTAAGGTCCGATATCGTGCCGTTAGTTAACATAGAAAAGTGTCTTCGTATTTCCTTGTTTTAATGCACTATTTAAAATATACATAGTGTACCCCCTAATTGACCTATAATTATTTCCTGTGGTAGGGTACACTATTACCCTGTAATATAATACCTGGTCCAATTTAAATAATATGGGTCAATATTAAGGTCTGATATTGCGCCTTGCGTTAGTTAACCATTGAAAGATGTCTTTGAATTTTTAAAGCATTTTAGAACGCTTATTTCTTACTTTTAAGCTTCTCAGAACACTCTATTTCGCATAGGCATACATAGTAAACTTTAGGGTCACGCTGTGTTCCCCCTAATTGACCTATAATTATTTCCGGTTTTAGGGTACACTATTACCCTGTAATATAATACGTGGTCAAATTTAAAAATTATAGGTCAATATTAAGGTCCGATACCGTGCCGTTAGTTATCATTGAAAAATGTCTGAATTTTTAAAGCATTTTAGAACGCATATTTCCTCATTTTAAGCTTCTCAGAACACTTTATTTCGCATAGGCATACATAGTAAACTTTAGGGTCACGCTGTGTACCCCCTAATTGACCTATAATTATTTACTGTGGTAGGGTACACTATAACCCTGTAATATAATACGTGGTCCAATTTAAAAATTATAGGTCAATATTAAGGTCCGATACCGTGACGTCAGTTAACATAGAAAAGTGTCTTCGAATTTCCTTGTTTTAATGCACTATTTTAAATATACATAGTGTACCCCCTAATTGACCTATAATTATTTCCTGTGGTAGGGTACACTATTACCCTGTAATATAATTCCTGGTCCAATTTAAATATTATGGGTCAATATTAAGGTCTGATATTGCGCCTTGCGTTAGTTAACCATTGAAAGAAGTCTTTGAATTTTTAAAGCATTTTAGAACGCTAATTTCTTCATTTTAAGCTTCTCAGAACACTTTATTTCGCATAGGCATACAAAGTAAACTTTAGGGTCACGCTGTGTACCCCCTAATTGACCTATAATTATTTTCTGTGGTAGGTTACACTATTACCCTGTAATATAATAAGTGGTCCAATTTAAAAATTATAGGTGAATATTAAGGTCCGATACCGTGCCGTTAGTTAACATAGAAAAGTGTCTTCGAATTTCCTTGTTTCAATGCACTATTTAAAATATACATAGTGTACCCCCTAATTGACCTATAATTATTTCCTGTGGTAGGGTACACTATTACCTTGTAATATAATACCTGGTCCAATTTAAATATTATGGGTCAATATTAAGGTCTGATATTGCGCCTTGCGATAGTTAACCATTGAAAGATGTCTTTGAATTTGTAAAGCATTTTAGAACGTTTATTTCTTCATTTTAAGCTTCTCAGAACACTTTATTTCGCATAGGCATACATAGTAAACTTTAGGGTCACGCTGTGTACCCCCTAATTGACCTATAATTGTTTTCTGTGGTAGGGTACACTATCCCCCTGTAATATAATACGTGGTCCAATTTAAAAATTTTAGGTCAATATTAAGGTCCGATACCCTACCGTTAGTTAACATAGAAAAGAGTCTTCGAATTCCCTTGTTTTAATGCACTATTTAAAATATACATAGTGTACCCCCTAATTGACCTATAATTATTTCCTGTTGTAGGGTACACTATTACCCTGTAATAAAATACCTGGTCCAATTTAATTATTATGGTTCCATATTAAGGTCTGATATCGCGTTTTGCGTTAGTTAACCATTGAAAGATGTCTTTGAATTTTTAAAGCATTTTAGAACGATTATTTCTTCATTTTAAGCTTCTCAGATCACTCTATTTCGCATAGGCATACATAGTAAACTTTAGGGTCACGCTGTGTACCCCCTAATTGACCTATAATTGTTTTCTGTGGTAGGGTACACTATCCCCCTGTAATATAATACGTGGTCCAATTTAAAAATTTTAGGTCAATATTAAGGTCCGATACCCTACCGTTAGTTAACATAGAAAAGAGTCTTCGAATTCCCTTGTTTTAATGCACTTTTTAAAATATACATGGTGTACCCCCTAATTGACCTATAATTATTTCCTGTTGTAGGGTACACTATTACCCTGTAATATAATACCTGGTCCAATTTAATTATTATGGTTCCATATTAAGGTCTGATATTGCGCCTTGCGTTAGTTAACCATTGAAAGATGTCTTTGAATTTTTAAAGCATTTTAGAACCCTTATTTCTTCATTTTAAGCTTCTCAGAACTCTCTATTTCGCATAGGCATACATAGTAAACTTTGGGGTCACGCTGTGTACCCCCTAATTGACCTATAATTATTTCCTGTGGTAGGGTACACTATCACCCTGTTATATAATACGTGGTCCAATTTAAAAATTATAGGTCAATATTAAGGTCCGTTACCGTGCCGTTAGTTAACATAGAAAAGTGTCTTCGTATTTCCTTGTTTTAATGCACTATTTAAAATATACATAGTGTACCCCCTAATAGACCTATAATTATTTCCTGTGGTAGGGTACACTATTACCCTGTAATATAATACCTGGTCCAATTTAAATAATATGGGTCAATATTAAGGTCTGATATTGCGCCTAGCGTTAGTTAACCATTGAAAGATGTCTTTGAATTTTTAAAGCATTTTAGAACGCTTATTTCTTCATTTTAAGCTTCTCAGAACACTCTATTTCGCATAGGCATCCATAGTAAACTTTAGGGTCACGCTGTGTTCCCCCTAAATGACCTATAATTATTTCCGGTTTTAGGGTACACTATTACCCTGTAATATAATACGTGGTCCAATTTAAAAATTATAGGTCAATATTAAGGTCCGATACCGTGCCGTTAGTTAACATTGAAAAATGTCTGAATTTTTAAAGCATTTTAGAACGCTTATTTCTTCATTTTAAGCTTCTCAGAACACTTTATTTCTCATAGGCATACATAGTAAATTTTAGGGTCACGCTGTGTACCCCCTAATTGACCTATAATTACTTCCTGTGGTAGGGTACACTATTACCCTGTAATATAATACGTGGTCCAATTTAAAAATTATTGGTCAATATTAAGGTCCGATACCGTGCCGTTAGTTAACATAGAAAAGAGTCTTCGTATTTCCTTGTTTTAATGCACTATTTAAAATATACATAGTGTACCCCCTAATTGACCTATAATTATTTCCTGTGGTAGGGTACACTATTACCCTGTAATATAATACCTGGTCCACCTTAAATATTATGGGTCAATATTAAGGTCTGATATTGCGCCTTGCGTTAGTTAACCATTGAAAGATGTCTTTGAATTTTTAAAGCATTTTAGAACGCTTATTTCTTCATTTTAAGCTTCTCAGAACACTCTATTTCGCATAGGCATGCATAGTAAAATTTAGGGTCACGCTGTGTACCCCCTAATTGACCTATAATTATTTCCTGTGGTAGGGTACACTATTACCCTGTAATATAATACCTGGTCCAATTTAAATATTATGGGTCAATATTAAGGTCTGATATTGCGCCTTGCGTTAGTTAACCATTGAAAGATGTCTTTGAATTTTTAAAGCATTTTAGAACGCTTATTTCTTCATTTTAAGCTTCTCAGAACACTCTATTTCGCATAGGCATACATAGTAAAATTTAGGGTCACGCTGTGTACCCCCTAAATGACCTATAATTATTTCCTGAGGTTAGGTACACTATTACCCTGTAATATAATACGTGGTCCAATTTAAAAATTATAGGTCAATATTAAGCTCCGATACCGTGCCGTTAGATAACATAGAAAAGAGTCTTCGAATTTCCTTGTTTTAATGTACTATTTAAAATATACATAGTGTACCCCCTAATAGACCTATAATTATTTCCTGTGGTAGGGTACACTATTACCCTGTAATATAATACCTGGTCCAATTTAAATAATATGGGTCAATATTAAGGTCTGATATTGCGCCTTGAGTTAGTTAACCATTGAAAGATGTCTTTGAATTTTTAAAGCATTTTTAAACCCTTATTTCTTCACTTTAAGCTTCTCAGAACTCTCTATTTCGCATTGGCAAACATAGTAAACTTTGGGGTCACGCTGTGTACCCCCTAATTGACCTATAATTATTTCCTGTTGTAGGGTACACTATTACCCTGTTATATAATACGTGGTCCAATTTAAAAATTATAGGTCAATATTAAGGTCCGTTACCGTGCCGTTAGTTAACATAGAAAAGTGTTTTCGTATTTCCTTGTTTTAATGCACTATTTAAAATATACATGGGGTACCCCCTAATAGACCTATAATTATTTCCTGTGGTAGGGTACACTATTACCCTGTAATATAATACCTGGTCCAATTTAAATAATATGGGTCAATATTAAGGTCTGATATTACGCCTAGCGTTAGTTAACCATTGAAAGATGTCTTTGAATTTTTAAAGCATTTTAGAACGCTTATTTCTTCATTTTAAGCTTCTCAGAACACTCTATTTCGCATAGGCATCCATAGTAAACTTTAGGGTCACGCTGTGTTCCCCCTAATTGACCTATAATTATTTCCGGTTTTAGGGTACACTATTACCCTGTAATATAATACGTGGTCCAAATTAAAAATTATAGGTCAATATTAAGGTCCGATACCGTGCCGTTAGTTAACATTGAAAAATGTCTGAATTTTTAAAGCATTTTAGAACGCTTATTTCTTCATTTTAAGCTTCTCAGAACACTTTATTTCTCATAGGCATACATAGTAAACTTTAGGGTCACGCTGTGTACCCCCTAAATGACCTATAATTATTTCCTGTGGTAGGGTACACTATTACCCTGTAATATAATACGTGGTCCAATTTAAAAATTATTGGTCATTATTAAGGTCTGATATTGCGCCTTGCGTTAGTTAACCATTGAAAGATGTCTTTGAATTTTTAAAGCATTTTAGAACGCTTATTTCTTCATTTTAAGCTTCTCAGAACACTCTATTTCGCATAGGCATGCATAGTAAAATTTAGGGTCACGCTGTGTACCCCCTAATTGACCTATAATTATTTCCTGTGGTAGGGTACACTATTACCCTGTAATATAATACCTGGTCCAATTTAAATATTATGGGTCAATATTAAGGTCTGATATTGCGCCTTGCGTTTGTTAACCATTGAAAGATGTCTTTGAATTTTTAAAGCATTTTAGAACGCTTATTTCTTCATTTTAAGCTTCTCAGATCACTCTATTTCGCATAGGCATACATAGTAAAATTTAGGGTCACGCTGTGTACCCCCTAAATGACCTATAATTATTTCCTGAGGTAGGGTACACTATTACCCTGTAATATAATATGTGGTCCAATTTAAAAATTATAGGTCAATATTAAGCTCCGATACCGTGCCGTTAGTTAACATAGAAAAGAGTCTTCGAATTTCCTTGTTTTAATGTACTATTTAAAATATACATAGTGTACCCCCTAATTGACCTATAATTATTTCCTGTGGTAGGGTACACTATTACCCTGTAATATAATACTTGGTCCAATTTAAATATTATGGGTCAATATTAAGGTCTGATATTGCGCCTTGCGTTAGTTAACCATTGAAAGATGTCTTTGAATTTTTAAAGCATTTTAGAACGCTTATTTCTTCATTTTAAGCTTCTCAGAACACTCTATTTCGCATAGGCATGCATAGTAAAATTTAGGGTCACGCTGTGTTCCCCCTAATTGACCTATAATTATTTCCGGTTTTAGGGTACACTATTACCCTGTAATATAATACGTGGTCCAAATTAAAAATTATAGGTCAATATTAAGGTCCGATACCGTGCCGTTAGTTAACATTGAAAAATGTCTGAATTTTTAAAGCATTTTAGAACGCTTATTTCTTCATTTTAAGCTTCTCAGAACACTTTATTTCTCATAGGCATACATAGTAAACTTTAGGGTCACGCTGTGTACCCCCTAAATGACCTATAATTATTTCCTGTGGTAGGGTACACTATTACCCTGTAATATAATACGTGGTCCAATTTAAAAATTATTGGTCAATATTAAGGTCTGATATTGCGCCTTGCGTTAGTTAACCATTGAAAGATGTCTTTGAATTTTTAAAGCATTTTAGAACGCTTATTTCTTCATTTTAAGCTTCTCAGAACACTCTATTTCGCATAGGCATGCATAGTAAAATTTAGGGTCACGCTGTGTACCCCCTAATTGACCTATAATTATTTCCTGTGGTAGGGTACACTATTACCCTGTAATATAATACCTGGTCCAATTTAAATATTATGGGTCAATATTAAGGTCTGATATTGCGCCTTGCGTTAGTTAACCATTGAAAGATGTCTTTGAATTTTTAAAGCATTTTAGAACGCTTATTTCTTCATTTTAAGCTTCTCAGATCACTCTATTTCGCATAGGCATACATAGTAAAATTTAGGGTCACGCTGTGTACCCCCTAAATGACCTATAATTATTTCCTGAGGTAGGGTACACTATTACCCTGTAATATAATATGTGGTCCAATTTAAAAATTATAGGTCAATATTAAGCTCCGATACCGTGCCGTTAGTTAACATAGAAAAGAGTCTTCGAATTTCCTTGTTTTAATGTACTATTTAAAATATACATAGTGTACCCCCTAATTGACCTATAATTATTTCCTGTGGTAGGGTACACTATTACCCTGTAATATAATACTTGGTCCAATTTAAATATTATGGGTCAATATTAAGGTCTGATATTGCGCCTTGCGTTAGTTAACCATTGAAAGATGTCTTTGAATTTTTAAAGCATTTTAGAACTCTTATTTCTTCATTTTAAGCTTCTCAGAACACTCTATTTCGCATAGGCATGCATAGTAAAATTTAGGGTCACGCTGTGTACCCCCTAATTGACCTATAATTATTTCCTGAGGTAGGGTACACTATTACCCTGTAATATAATACCTGGTCCAATTTAAATATTATGGGTCAATATTAAGGTCTGATATTGCGCCTTGCGTTAGTTAACCATTGAAAGATGTCTTTGAATTTTTAAAGCATTTTAGAACGCTTATTTCTTCATTTTAAGCTTCTCAGAACACTCTATTTCGCATAGGCATGCATAGTAAAATTTAGGGTCACGCTGTGTACCCCCTAATTGACCTATAATTATTTCCTGTGGTAGGGTACACTATTACCCTGTAATATAATACCTGGTCCAATTTAAATATTATGGGTCAATATTAAGGTCTGATATTGCGCCTTGCGTTAGTTAACCATTGAAAGATGTCTTTGAATTTTTAAAGCATTTTAGAACGCTTATTTCTTCATTTTAAGCTTCTCAGAACACTCTATTTCGCATAGGCATACATAGTAAAATTTAGGGTCACGCTGTGTACCCCCTAAATGACCTATAATTATTTCCTGAGGTTAGGTACACTATTACCCTGTAATATAATACGTGGTCCAATTTAAAAATTATAGGTCAATATTAAGCTCCGATACCGTGCCGTTAGATAACATAGAAAAGAGTCTTCGAATTTCCTTGTTTTAATGTACTATTTAAAATATACATAGTGTACCCCCTAATAGACCTATAATTATTTCCTGTGGTAGGGAACACTATTACCCTGTAATATAATACCTGGTCCAATTTAAATAATATGGGTCAATATTAAGGTCTGATATTGCGCCTTGAGTTAGTTAACCATTGAAAGATGTCTTTGAATTTTTAAAGCATTTTAAAACCCTTATTTCTTCACTTTAAGCTTCTCAGAACTCTCTATTTCGCATTGGCATACATAGTAAACTTTGGGGTCACGCTGTGTACCCCCTAATCGACCTATAATTATTTCCTGTGGTAGGGTACACTATTACCCTGTTATATAATACGTGGTCCAATTTAAAAATTATAGGTCAATATTAAGGTCCGTTACCGTGCCGTTAGTTAACATAGAAAAGTGTTTTCGTATTTCCTTGTTTTAATGCACTATTTAAAATATACATAGTGTACCCCCTAATAGACCTATAATTATTTCCTGTGGTAGGGTACACTATTACCCTGTAATATAATACCTGGTCCAATTTAAATAATATGGGTCAATATTAAGGTCTGATATTGCGCCTAGCGTTAGTTAACCATTGAAAGATGTCTTTGAATTTTTAAAGCATTTTAGAACGCTTATTTCTTCATTTTAAGCTTCTCAGAACACTCTATTTCGCATAGGCATCCATAGTAAACTTTAGGGTCACGCTGTGTTCCCCCTAATTGACCTATAATTATTTCCGGTTTTAGGGTACACTATTACCCTGTAATATAATACGTGGTCCAAATTAAAAATTATAGGTCAATATTAAGGTCCGATACCGTGCCGTTAGTTAACATTGAAAAATGTCTGAATTTTTAAAGCATTTTAGAACGCTTATTTCTTCATTTTAAGCTTCTCAGAACACTTTATTTCTCATAGGCATACATAGTAAACTTTAGGGTCACGCTGTTCACCCCCTAAATGACCTATAATTATTTCCTGTGGTAGGGTACACTATTACCCTGTAATATAATACGTGGTCCAATTTAAAAATTATTGGTCAATATTAAGGTCTGATATTGCGCCTTGCGTTAGTTAACCATTGAAAGATGTCTTTGAATTTTTAAAGCATTTTACAACGCTTATTTCTTCATTTTAAGCTTCTCAGAACACTCTATTTCGCATAGACATGCATAGTAAAATTTAGGGTCACGCTGTGTACCCCCTAATTGACCTATAATTATTTCCTGTGGTAGGGTACACTATTACCCTGTAATATAATACCTGGTCCAATTTAAATATTATGGGTCAATATTAAGGTCTGATATTGCGCCTTGCGTTAGTTAACCATTGAAAGATGTCTTTGAATTTTTAAAGCATTTTAGAACGCTTATTTCTTCATTTTAAGCTTCTCAGATCACTCTATTTCGCATAGGCATACATAGTAAAATTTAGGGTCACGCTGTGTACCCCCTAAATGACCTATAATTATTTCCTGAGGTAGGGTACACTATTACCCTGTAATATAATATGTGGTCCAATTTAAAAATTATAGGTCAATATTAAGCTCCGATACCGTGCCGTTAGTTAACATAGAAAAGAGTCTTCGAATTTCCTTGTTTTAATGTACTATTTAAAATATACATAGTGTACCCCCTAATTGACCTATAATTATTTCCTGTGGTAGGGTACACTATTACCCTGTAATATAATACTTGGTCCAATTTAAATATTATGGGTCAATATTAAGGTCTGATATTGCGCCTTGCGTTAGTTAACCATTGAAAGATGTCTTTGAATTTTTAAAGCATTTTAGAACGCTTATTTCTTCATTTTAAGCTTCTCAGAACGCTTATTTCTTCATTTTAAGCTTCTCAGAACACTCTATTTCGCATAGGCATGCATAGTAAAATTTAGGGTCACGCTGTGTTCCCCCTAATTGACCTATAATTATTTCCGGTTTTAGGGTACACTATTACCCTGTAATATAATACGTGGTCCAAATTAAAAATTATAGGTCAATATTAAGGTCCGATACCGTGCCGTTAGTTAACATTGAAAAATGTCTGAATTTTTAAAGCATTTTAGAACGCTTATTTCTTCATTTAAAGCTTCTCAGAACACTTTATTTCTCATAGGCATACATAGTAAACTTTAGGGTCACGCTGTGTACCCCCTAAATGACCTATAATTATTTCCTGTGGTAGGGTACACTATTACCCTGTAATATAATACGTGGTCCAATTTAAAAATTATTGGTCAATATTAAGGTCTGATATTGCGCCTTGCGTTAGTTAACCATTGAAAGATGTCTTTGAATTTTTAAAGCATTTTAGAACGCTTATTTCTTCATTTTAAGCTTCTCAGAACACTCTATTTCGCATAGGCATGCATAGTAAAATTTAGGGTCACGCTGTGTACCCCCTAATTGACCTATAATTATTTCCTGTGGTAGGGTACACTATTACCCTGTAATATAATACCTGGTCCAATTTAAATATTATGGGTCAATATTAAGGTCTGATATTGCGCCTTGCGTTAGTTAACCATTGAAAGATGTCTTTGAATTTTTAAAGCATTTTAAAAAGCTTATTTCTTCATTTTAAGCTTCTCAGAACACTCTATTTCGCATAGGCATACATAGTAAAATTTAGGGTCACGCTGTGTACCCCCTTAATGACCTATAATTATTTCCTGGGGTAGGGTACACTATTACCCTGTAATATAATACGTGGTCCAATTTAAAAATTATAGGTCAATATTAAGCTCCGATACCGTGCCGTTAGTTAACATAGAAAAGAGTCTTCGAATTTCCTTGTTTTAATGCACTATTTAAAATATACATAGTGTACCCCCTAATTGACCTATAATTATTTCCTGTTGTAGGGTACACTATTACCCTATAATATAATACCTGGTCCAATTTAAATATTATGGTTCCATATTAAGGTCTGATATCGCGCCTTGCGTTAGTTAACCTTTGAAAGATGTCTTTGAATTTTTAAAGCATTTTAGAACGCTTATTTCTTCATTTTAAGCTTCTCAGAACACTCTATTTCGCATAGGCATATATAGTTAACTTTAGGGTCACGCTGTGTACCCCCTAATTGACCTATAATTATTTACTGTGGTAGGGTACACTATTACCCTGTAATATAATACGTGGTCCAATTTAAAAATTATAGGTCAATATTAAGGTCCGATACCGTGCCGTTAGTTAACATAGAAAAGTGTCTTCGTATTTCCTTGTTTTAATGCACTATTTAAAATATACATAGTGTACCCCCTAATTATCCTATAATTATTTCCTTTGGTAGGGTACACTATTACCCTGTAATATAATACCTGGTCCAATTTAAATAATATGGGTCAATATTAAGGTCTGATATTGCGCCTTGCTTTAGTTAACCATTGAAAGATGTCTTTGAATTTTTAAAGCATTTTAGAACGCTTATTTCTTAATTTTAAGCTTCTCAGAACACTTTATTTCGCATAGGCATACATAGTAAAATTTAGGGTCACGCTGTGTACCCCCTAATTGACCTATAATTATTTCCTGTGGTAGGGTACACTATAACCCTGTAATATAATACGTGGTCCAATTTAAAAATTATAGGTCAATATTAAGGTCCGATACCGTGCCGTTAGTTAACATAGAAAAGTGTCTTCGAATTTCCTTGTTTTAATGCACTATTTAAAATATACATAGTGTACCCCCTAATTGACCTATAATTATTTCCTGTGGTAGGGTACACTATTACCCTGTAATATAATACCTGATCCAATTTAAATAATATGGGTCAATATTAAGGTCTGATATTGCGCCTTGCGTTAGTTAACCATTGAAAGATGTCTTTGAATATTTAAAGCATTTTAGAACGCTTATTTCTTCAATTTAAGCTTCTCAGAACACTCTATTTCGCATAGGCATGCATAGTAAAATTTAGGGTCACGCTGTGTACCCCCTAATTGACCTATAATTATTTCCTGCGGTAGGGTACACTATTACCCTGTAATATAATACCTGGTCCAATTTAAATATTATGGGTCAATATTAAGGTCCGATACCGTGCCGTTAGTTAACATAGAAAAGTGTCTTCGTATTTCCTTGTTTTAATGCACTATTTAAAATATACATAGTGTACCCCCTAATTATCCTATAATTATTTCCTTTGGTAGGGTACACTATTACCCTGTAATATAATACCTGGTCCAATTTAAATATTATGGGTCAATATTAAGGTCTGATATTGCGCCTTGCGTTAGTTAACCATTGAAAGATGTCTTTGAATTTTTAAAGCATTTTAGAACGCTTATTTCTTCATTTTAAGCTTCTCAGAACACTCTATTTCGCATAGGCATGCATAGTAAAATTTAGGGTCACGCTGTGTTCCCCCTAATTGACCTATAATTATTTCCGGTTTTAGGGTACACTATTACCCTGTAATATAATACGTGGTCCAAATTAAAAATTATAGGTCAATATTAAGGTCCGATACCGTGCCGTTAGTTAACATTGAAAAATGTCTGAATTTTTAAAGCATTTTAGAACGCTTATTTCTTCATTTAAAGCTTCTCAGAACACTTTATTTCTCATAGGCATACATAGTAAACTTTAGGGTCACGCTGTGTACCCCCTAAATGACCTATAATTATTTCCTGTGGTAGGGTACACTATTACCCTGTAATATAATACGTGGTCCAATTTAAAAATTATTGGTCAATATTAAGGTCTGATATTGCGCCTTGCGTTAGTTAACCATTGAAAGATGTCTTTGAATTTTTAAAGCATTTTAGAACGCTTATTTCTTCATTTTAAGCTTCTCAGAACACTCTATTTCGCATAGGCATGCATAGTAAAATTTAGGGTCACGCTGTGTACCCCCTAATTGACCTATAATTATTTCCTGTGGTAGGGTACACTATTACCCTGTAATATAATACCTGGTCCAATTTAAATATTATGGGTCAATATTAAGGTCTGATATTGCGCCTTGCGTTAGTTAAACATTGAAAGATGTCTTTGAATTTTTAAAGCATTTTAGAACGCTTATTTCTTCATTTTAAGCTTCTCAGATCACTCTATTTCGCATAGGCATACATAGTAAAATTTAGGGTCACGCTGTGTACCCCCTAAATGACCTATAATTATTTCCTGGGGTAGGGTACACTATTACCCTGCAATATAATATGTGGTCCAATTTAAAAATTATAGGTCAATATTAAGCTCCGATACCGTGCCGTTAGTTAACATAGAAAAGAGTCTTCGAATTTCCTTGTTTTAATGTACTATTTAAAATATACATAGTGTACCCCCTAATTGACCTATAATTATTTCCTGTGGTAGGGTACACTATTACCCTGTAATATAATACTTGGTCCAATTTAAATATTATGGGTCAATATTAAGGTCTGATATTGCGCCTTGCGTTAGTTAACCATTGAAAGATGTCTTTGAATTTTTAAAGCATTTTAGAACGCTTATTTCTTCATTTTAAGCTTCTCAGAACACTCTATTTCGCATAGGCATGCATAGTAAAATTTAGGGTCACGCTGTGTACCCCCTAATTGACCTATAATTATTTCCTGCGGTAGGGTACACTATTACCCTGTAATATAATACCTGGTCCAATTTAAATATTATGGGTCAATATTAAAGTCTGATATTGCGCCTTGCGTTAGTTAACCATTGAAAGATGTCTTTGAATTTTTAAAGCATTTTAAAAAGCTTATTTCTTCATTTTAAGCTTCTCAGAACACTCTATTTCGCATAGGCATACATAGTAAAATTTAGGGTCACGCTGTGTACCCCCTTAATGACCTATAATTATTTCCTGAGGTAGGGTACACTATTACCCTGTAATATAATACGTGGTCCAATTTAAAAATTATAGGTCAATATTAAGCTCCGATACCGTGCCGTTAGTTAACATAGAAAAGAGTCTTCGAATTTCCTTGTTTTAATGCACTATTTAAAATATACATAGTGTACCCCCTAATTGACCTATAATTATTTCCTGTTGTAGGGTACACTATTACCCTATAATATAATACCTGGTCCAATTTAAATATTATGGTTCCATATTAAGGTCTGATATCGCGCCTTGCGTTAGTTAACCTTTGAAAGATGTCTTTGAATTTTTAAAGCATTTTAGAACGCTTATTTCTTCATTTTAAGCTTCTCAGAACACTCTATTTCGCATAGGCATATATAGTTAACTTTAGGGTCACGCTGTGTACCCCCTAATTGACCTATAATTATTTCCTGTGGTAGGGTACACTATTACCCTGTAATATAATACGTGGTCCAATTTAAAAATTATAGGTCAATATTAAGGTCCGATACCGTGCCGTTAGTTAACATAGAAAAGTGTCTTCGTATTTCCTTGTTTTAATGCACTATTTAAAATATACATAGTGTACCCCCTAATTATCCTATAATTATTTCCTTTGGTAGGGTACACTATTACCCTGTAATATAATACCTGGTCCAATTTAAATAATATGGGTCAATATTAAGGTCTGATATTGCGCCTTGCTTTAGTTAACCATTGAAAGATGTCTTTGAATTTTTAAAGCATTTTAGAACGCTTATTTCTTAATTTTAAGCTTCTCAGAACACTTTATTTCGCATAGGCATACATAGTAAAATTTAGGGTCACGCTGTGTACCCCCTAATTGACCTATAATTATTTCCTGTGGTAGGGTACACTATAACCCTGTAATATAATACGTGGTCCAATTTAAAAATTATAGGTCAATATTAAGGTCCGATACCGTGCCGTTAGTTAACATAGAAAAGTGTCTTCGAATTTCCTTGTTTTAATGCACTATTTAAAATATACATAGTGTACCCCCTAATTGACCTATAATTATTTCCTGTGGTAGGGTACACTATTACCCTGTAATATAATACCTGATCCAATTTAAATAATATGGGTCAATATTAAGGTCTGATATTGCGCCTTGCGTTAGTTAACCATTGAAAGATGTCTTTGAATATTTAAAGCATTTTAGAACGCTTATTTCTTCAATTTAAGCTTCTCAGAACACTCTATTTCGCATAGGCATGCATAGTAAAATTTAGGGTCACGCTGTGTACCCCCTAATTGACCTATAATTATTTCCTGCGGTAGGGTACACTATTACCCTGTAATATAATACCTGGTCCAATTTAAATATTATGGGTCAATATTAAGGTCCGATACCGTGCCGTTAGTTAACATAGAAAAGTGTCTTCGAATTTCCTTGTTTTAATGCACTATTTAAAATATACATAGTGTACCCCCTAATTGACCTATAATTATTTCCTGTGGTAGGGTACACTATTACCCTGTAATATAATACCTGGTCCAATTTAAATAATATGGGTCAATATTAAGGTCTAATATTGCGCCTTGCGTTAGTTAACCATTGAAAGATGTCTTTGAATTTTTAAAGCATTTTAGAACGCATATTTCTTCATTTTAAGCTTCTCAGAACACTCTATTTCGCATAGGCATACATAGTAAACTTTAGGGTCACGCTGTGTACCCCCTAATTGACCTACAATTATTTCCTGTGGTAGGGTACACTATTACCCTGTAATATAATACGTGGTCCAATTTAAAAATTATAGGTCGATATTAAGGTCCGATACCGTGCCGTTAGTTAACATAGAAGAGTGTCTTTGAATTTTTAAAGCATTTTAGAACGCTTATTTCCTCATTTTAAGCTTCTCAGAACACTTTATTTCGCATAGGCATACATAGTAAACTTTAGGGTCACGCTGTGTACCCCCTAATTGACCTATAATTATTTCCTGTTTTAGGGTACACTATTTCCCTGTAATATAATACGTGGTCCTATTGAAAAATTATAGGTCAATATTAAGGTCCGATATCGTGCCGTTAGTTAACATAGAAAAGTGTCTTTGTATTTCCTTGTTTTAATGCACTATTTAAAATATACATAGTGTACCCCCTAATTGACCTATAATTATTTCCTGTGGTAGGGTACACTATTACCCTATAATATAATACCAGGTCCAATTTAAATATTATGGTTCCATATTAAGGTCTGATATCGCGCCTTGCGTTAGTTAACCATTGAAAGATGTCTTTGAATTTTTAAAGCATTTTAGAACGCTTATTTCTTCATTTTAAGCTTCTCAGAACACTCTATTTCGCATAGGCATACATAGTAAACTTTAGGGTCACGCTGTGTACCCCCTAAATGATCTATAACTATTTCCTGTGGTAGGGTACACTATTACCCTGTAATATAATACGTGATCCAATTTAAAAATTATAGGTCAATATTAAGGTCCGATACCATGCCGTTAGTTAACATTGAAAAATGTCTGAATTTTTAAAGCATTTTAGAACGCTTATTTCCTTATTCTAAGCTTCTCAGAACACTTTATTTCGCATAGGCATACATAGTAAACTTTAGGGTCACGCTGTGTAACCCCTAATTGACCTATAATTATTTCCTGTGGTAGGATACACTATAACCCTGTAATATAATACGTGGTCCAATTTAAAAATTATAGGTCAATATTAAGGTCCGATACCGTGCCGTTAGTTAACATAGAAAAGTGTCTTCGAATTTCCTTGTTTTAATGCACTATTTAAAATATACATAGTGTACCCCCTAATAGACCTATAATTATTTCCTGTGGTAGGGTACATTATTACCCTGTAATATAATACGTGGTCCAATTTAAAAATTATAAGTCAATATTAAGGTCCGATACCGTGCCGTTAGTTAACATTGAAAAATGTCTTTGAATTTTTAAAGCATTTTAGAACGCTTATTTCTTCATTTTAAGCTTCTCAGAACACTCTATTTCGCATAGGCATGCATAGTAAAATTTAGGGTCACGCTGTGTACCCCCTAAATGATCTATAATTATTTCCTAATGTAGGATACACTATAACCCTGTAATGTAATACGTGGTCCAATTTAAAAATTATAGGTCAATATTAAGGTCCGATACCGTGCCGTTAGTTAACATAGAAAAGTGTCTTTGAATTTTTAAAGCATTTTAGAACGCTTATTTCCTCATTTTAAGCTTCTCAGAACAGTTTATTTCGCATAGGCATACATAGTAAACTTTAAGGTCACACTGTGTATCCCCTAATTGACCTATAATTATTTCCTGTGGTAGGGTTCACTATTACCCTGTAATATAATACGTGGTCCAATTTAAAAATTATAGGTCAATATTAAGGTCCGATACCGTGCCGTTAGTTAACATAGAAAAGTGTCTTCGTATTTCCTTGTTTTAATGCACTATTTAAAATATACATAGTGTACCCCCTAATTGACCTATAATTATTTCCTGCGGTAGGGTACACTATTACCCTGTAATATAATACGTGGTCCAATTTAAAAATTATAGGTCAATATTAAGGTCCGATACCGTGCCGTTAGTTAACATAGAAAAGTGTCTTCGAATTTCCTTGTTTTAATGTACTATTTAAAATATACATAGTGTACCCCCTAATTGACCTATAATTATTTCCTGTGGTAGGGTACACTATTACCCTGTAATATAATACCTGGTCCAATTTAAATATTATGGGTCAATATTAAGGTCTGATATTGCGCCTAGCGTTAGTTAACCATTGAAAGATGTCTTTGAATTTTTAAAGCATTTTAGAACGCTTATTTCTTCATTTTAAGCTTCTCAGAACACTCTATTTCGCATAGGCATGCATAGTAAAATTTAGGGTCACGCTGTGTACCCCCTAATTGACCTATAATTATTTCCTGTGGTAGGGTACACTATTACCCTGTAATATAATACCTGGTCCAATTTAAATATTATGGGTCAATATTAAGGTCTGATATTGCGCCTTGCGTTAGTTAACCATTGAAAGATGTCTTTGAATTTTTAATGCATTTTAGAACGCTTATTTCTTCAATTTAAGCTTCTCAGAACACTCTATTTCGCATAGGCATGCATAGTAAAATTTAGGGTCACGCTGTGTACCCCCTAATTGACCTATAATTATTTCCTGAGGTAGGGTACACTATTACCCTGTAATATAATACGTGGTCCAATTTAAAAATTATAGGTCAATATTAAGGTCCGATACCGTGACGTTAGTTAACATAGAAAAGTGTCTTCGTATTTCCTTGTTTTAATGCACTATTTAAAATATACATAGTGTACCCCCTAATTGACCTATAATTATTTCCTGTGGTAGGGTACACTATTACCCTGTAATATAATACCTGGTCCAATTTAAATAATATGGGTCAATATTAAGGTCTGATATTGCGCCTTGCGTTAGTTAACCATTGAAAGATGTCTTTGAATATTTAAAGCATTTTAGAACGCTTATTTCCTTATTCTAAGCTTCTCAGAACACTTTATTTCGCATAGGCATACATAGTAAAATTTAGGGTCACGCTGTGTACCCCCTAAATGACCTATAATTATTTCCTGAGGTAGGGTACACTATTACCCTGTAATACAATACGTGGTCCAATTTAAAAATTATAGGTCAATATTAAGCTCCGATACCGCGCCGTTAGTTAACATAGAAAAGAGTCTTCGAATTTCCTTGTTTTAATGTACTATTTAAAATATACATAGTGTACCCCCTAATTGACCTATAATTATTTCCTGTGGTAGGGTACACTATTACCCTGTAATATAATACCTGGTCCAATTTAAATAATATGGGTCAATATTAAGGTCTGATATTACGCCTTGCTTTAGTTAACCATTGAAAGATGTCTTTGAATTTTTAATGCATTTTAGAACGCTTATTTCTTCAATTTAAGCTTCTCAGAACACTTTATTTCGCATAGGCATACATAGTAAAATTTAGGGTCACGCTGTGTACCCCCTAATTGACCTATAATTATTTCCTGTAGTAGGGTACACTATAACCCTGTAATATAATACGTGGTCCAATTTAAAAATTATAGGTCAATATTAAGGTCCGATACCGTGCCGTTAGTTAACATAGAAAAGTGTCTTCGAATTTCCTTGTTTTAATGCACTATTTAAAATATACATAGTGTACCCCCTAATTGACCTATAATTATTTCCTGTAGTAGGGTACACTATTACCCTGTAATATAATACCTGGTCCAATTTTAATAATATGGGTCAATATTAAGGTCTGATATTGCGCCTTGCGTTAGTTAACCATTGAAAGATGTCTTTGAATTTTTAAAGCATTTTAGAACGCATATTTCTTCATTTTAAGCTTCTCAGAACACTCTATTTCGCATAGGCATACATAGTAAACTTTAGGGTCACGCTGTGTACCCCCTAATTGACCTACAATTATTTCCTGTGGTAGGGTACACTATTACCCTGTAATATAATACGTGGTCCAATTTAAAAATTATAGGTCGATATTAAGGTCCGATACCGTGCCGTTAGTTAACATAGAAAAGTGTCTTTGAATTTTTAAAGCATTTTAGAACGCTTATTTCCTCATTTTAAGCTTCTCAGAACACTTTATTTCGCATAGGCATACATAGTAAACTTTAGGGTCACGCTGTGTACCCCCTAATTGACCTATAATTATTTCCTGTTTTAGGGTACACTATTTCCCTGTAATATAATACGTGGTCCAATTGAAAAATTATAGGTCAATATTAAGGTCCGATATCGTGCCGTTAGTTAACATAGAAAAGTGTCTTTGTATTTCCTTGTTTTACTGCACTATTTAAAATATACATAGTGTACCCCCTAATTGACCTATAATTATTTCCTGTGGTAGGGTACACTATTACCCTATAATATAATACCAGGTCCAATTTAAATATTATGGTTCCATATTAAGGTCTGATATCGCGCCTTGCGTTAGTTAACCATTGAAAGATGTCTTTGAATTTATAAAGCATTTTAGAACGCTTATTTCTTCAATTTAAGCTTCTCAGAACACTCTATTTCGCATAGGCATACATAGTAAAATTTAGGGTCACGCTGTGTACCCCCTAATTGACCTATAATTATTTCCTGTAGTAGGGTACACTATAACCCTGTAATATAATACGTGGTCCAATTTAAAAATTATAGGTCAATATTAAGGTCCGATACCGTGCCGTTAGTTAACATAGAAAAGTGTCTTCGAATTTCCTTGTTTTAATGCACTATTTAAAATATACATAGTGTACCCCCTAATTGACCTATAATTATTTCCTGTGGTAGGGTACACTATTACCCTGTAATATAATACCTGGTCCAATTTAAATAATATGGGTCAATATTAAGGTCTGATATTGCGCCTTGCGTTAGTTAACCATTGAAAGATGTCTTTGAATTTTTAAAGCATTTTAGAACGCATATTTCTTCATTTTAAGCTTCTCAGAACACTCTATTTCGCATAGGCATACATAGTAAACTTTAGGGTCACGCTGTGTACCCCCTAATTGACCTACAATTATTTCCTGTGGTAGGGTACACTATTACCCTGTAATATAATACGTGGTCCAATTTAAAAATTATAGGTCGATATTAAGGTCCGATACCGTGCCGTTAGTTAACATAGAAGAGTGTCTTTGAATTTTTAAAGCATTTTAGAACGCTTATTTCCTCATTTTAAGCTTCTCAGAACACTTTATTTCGCATAGGCATACATAGTAAACTTTAGGGTCACGCTGTGTACCCCCTAATTGACCTATAATTATTTCCTGTTTTAGGGTACACTATTTCCCTGTAATATAATACGTGGTCCTATTGAAAAATTATAGGTCAATATTAAGGTCCGATATCGCGCCGTTAGTTAACATAGAAAAGTGTCTTTGTATTTCCTTGTTTTAATGCACTATTTAAAATATACATAGTGTACCCCCTAATTGACCTATAATTATTTCCTGTGGTAGGGTACACTATTACCCTATAATATAATACCAGGTCCAATTTAAATATTATGGTTCCATATTAAGGTCTGATATCGCGCCTTGCGTTAGTTAACCATTGAAAGATGTCTTTGAATTTTTAAAGCATTTTAGAACGCTTATTTCTTCATTTTAAGCTTCTCAGAACACTCTATTTCGCATAGGCATACATAGTAAACTTTAGGGTCACGCTGTGTTCCCCCTAATTGACCTATAATTATTTCCGGTTTTAGGGTACACAATTACCCTGTAATATAATACGTGGTCCAATTTAAAAATTATAGGTCAATATTAAGGTCCTATACCGTGCCGTTAGTTAACATAAAAATGTGTCTTTGAATTTTTAAAGCATTTTAGAACGCTTATTTCCTCATTTTAAGCTTCTCAGAACACTTTATTTCTCATAGGCATACATAGTAAACTTTAGGGTCACGCTGTGTACCCCCTAATTGACCTATAATTATTTCCTGTGGTAGGGTACACTATTACCCTGTAATATAATACGTGGTCCAATTTAAAAATTATTGGTCAATATTAAGGTCCGATACCGTGCCGTTAGTTAACATAGAAAAGTGTCTTCGTATTTCCTTGTTTTAATGCACTATTTAAAATATACATAGTGTACCCCCTAATTGACCTATAATTATTTCCTGCGGTAGGGTACACTATTACCCTGTAATATAATACGTGGTCCAATTTAAAAATTATAGGTCAATATTAAGGTCCGATACCGTGCCGTTAGTTAACATAGAAAAGTGTCTTCGAATTTCCTTGTTTTAATGTACTATTTAAAATATACATAGTGTACCCCCTAATTGACCTATAATTATTTCCTGTGGTAGGGTACACTATTACCCTGTAATATAATACCTGGTCCAATTTAAATATTATGGGTCAATATTAAGGTCTGATATTGCGCCTAGCGTTAGTTAACCATTGAAAGATGTCTTTGAATTTTTAAAGCATTTTCGAACGCTTATTTCTTCATTTTAAGCTTCTCAGAACACTCTATTTCGCATAGGCATGCATAGTAAAATTTAGGGTCACGCTGTGTACCCCCTAATTGACCTATAATTATTTCCTGTGGTAGGGTACACTATTACCCTGTAATATAATACCTGGTCCAATTTAAATATTATGGGTCAATATTAAGGTCTGATATTGCGCCTTGCGTTAGTTAACCATTGAAAGATGTCTTTGAATTTTTAATGCATTTTAGAACGCTTATTTCTTCAATTTAAGCTTCTCAGAACACTCTATTTCGCATAGGCATGCATAGTAAAATTTAGGGTCACGCTGTGTACCCCCTAATTGACCTATAATTATTTCCTGAGGTAGGGTACACTATTACCCTGTAATATAATTCGTGGTCCAATTTAAAAATTATAGGTCAATATTAAGGTCCGATACCGTGCCGTTAGCTAACATAGAAAAGTGTCTTCGTATTTCCTTGTTTTAATGCACTATTTAAAATATACATAGTGTACCCCCTAATTATCCTATAATTATTTCCTTTGGTAGGGTACACTATTACCCTGTAATATAATACCTGGTCCAATTTAAATAATATGGGTCAATATTAAGGTCTGATATTACGCCTTGCTTTAGTTAACCATTGAAAGATGTCTTTGAATTTTTAAAGCATTTTAGAACGCTTATTTCTTAATTTTAAGCTTCTCAGAACACTTTATTTCGCATAGGCATACATAGTAAAATTTAGGGTCACGCTGTGTACCCCCTAATTGACCTATAATTATTTCCTGTAGTAGGGTACACTATAACCCTGTAATATAATACGTGGTCCAATTTAAAAATTATAGGTCAATATTAAGGTCCGATACCGTGCCGTTAGTTAACATAGAAAAGTGTCTTCGAATTTCCTTGTTTTAATGCACTATTTAAAATATACATAGTGTACCCCCTAATTGACCTATAATTATTTCCTGTGGTAGGGTACACTATTACCCTGTAATATAATACCTGGTCCAATTTAAATAATATGGGTCAATATTAAGGTCTGATATTGCGCCTTGCGTTAGTTAACCATTGAAAGATGTCTTTGAATTTTTAAAGCATTTTAGAACGCATATTTCTTCATTTTAAGCTTCTCAGAACACTCTATTTCGCATAGGCATACATAGTAAACTTTAGGGTCACGCTGTGTACCCCCTAATTGACCTACAATTATTTCCTGTGGTAGGGTACACTATTACCCTGTAATATAATACGTGGTCCAATTTAAAAATTATAGGTCGATATTAAGGTCCGATACCGTGCCGTTAGTTAACATAGAAGAGTGTCTTTGAATTTTTAAAGCATTTTAGAACGCTTATTTCCTCATTTTAAGCTTCTCAGAACACTTTATTTCGCATAGGCATACATAGTAAACTTTAGGGTCACGCTGTGTACCCCCTAATTGACCTATAATTATTTCCTGTTTTAGGGTACACTATTTCCCTGTAATATAATACGTGGTCCTATTGAAAAATTATAGGTCAATATTAAGGTCCGATATCGTGCCGTTAGTTAACATAGAAAAGTGTCTTTGTATTTCCTTGTTTTAATGCACTATTTAAAATATACATAGTGTACCCCCTAATTGACCTATAATTATTTCCTGTGGTAGGGTACACTATTACCCTATAATATAATACCAGGTCCAATTTAAATATTATGGTTCCATATTAAGGTCTGATATCGCGCCTTGCGTTAGTTAACCATTGAAAGATGTCTTTGAATTTTTAAAGCATTTTAGAACGCTTATTTCTTCATTTTAAGCTTCTCAGAACACTCTATTTCGCATAGGCATACATAGTAAACTTTAGGGTCACGCTGTGTTCCCCCTAATTGACCTATAATTATTTCCGGTTTTAGGGTACACTATTACCCTGTAATATAATACGTGGTCCAATTTAAAAATTATAGGTCAATATTAAGGTCCTATACCGTGCCGTTAGTTAACATAAAAATGTGTCTTTGAATTTTTAAAGCATTTTAGAACGCTTATTTCCTTATTCTAAGCTTCTCAGAACACTTTATTTCGCATAGGCATACATAGTAAAATTTAGGGTCACGCTGTGTACCCCCTAAATGACCTATAATTATTTTCTGAGGTAGGGTACACTATTACCCTGTAATACAATACGTGGTCCAATTTAAAAATTATAGGTCAATATTAAGCTCCGATACCGCGCCGTTAGTTAACATAGAAAAGAGTCTTCGAATTTCCTTGTTTTAATGTACTATTTAAAATATACATAGTGTACCCCCTAATTGACCTATAATTATTTCCTGTGGTAGGGTACACTATTACCCTGTAATATAATACCTGGTCCAATTTAAATAATATGGGTCAATATTAAGGTCTGATATTACGCCTTGCTTTAGTTAACCATTGAAAGATGTCTTTGAATTTTTAATGCATTTTAGAACGCTTATTTCTTCAATTTAAGCTTCTCAGAACACTTTATTTCGCATAGGCATACATAGTAAAATTTAGAGTCACGCTGTGTACCCCCTAAATGATCTATAACTATTTCCTGTGGTAGGGTACACTATTACCCTGTAATATAATACGTGATCCAATTTAAAAATTATAGGTCAATATTAAGGTCCGATACCATGCCGTTAGTTAACATTGAAAAATGTCTGAATTTTTAAAGCATTTTAGAACGCTTATTTCCTTATTCTAAGCTTCTCAGAACACTTTATTTCGCATAGGCATACATAGTAAACTTTAGGGTCACGCTGTGTAACCCCTAATTGACCTATAATTATTTCCTGTGGTAGGATACACTATAACCCTGTAATATAATACGTGGTCCAATTTAAAAATTATAAGTCAATATTAAGGTCCGATACCGTGCCGCTAGTTAACATTGAAAAATGTCTTTGAATTTTTAAAGCATTTTAGAACGCTTATTTCTTCATTTTAAGCTTCTCAGAACACTCTATTTCGCATAGGCATGCATAGTAAAATTTAGGGTCACGCTGTGTACCCCCTAAATGATCTATAATTATTTCCTAATGTAGGATACACTATAACCCTGTAATGTAATACGTGGTCCAATTTAAAAATTATAGGTCAATATTAAGGTCCGATACCGTGCCGTTAGTTAACATAGAAAAGTGTCTTTGAATTTTTAAAGCATTTTAGAACGCTTATTTCCTCATTTTAAGCTTCTCAGAACAGTTTATTTCGCATAGGCATACATAGTAAACTTTAAGGTCACACTGTGTATCCCCTAATTGACCTATAATTATTTCCTGTGGTAGGGTACACTATTACCCTGTAATATAATACGTGGTCCAATTTAAAAATTATAGGTCAATATTAAGGTCCGATACCGTGCCGTTAGTTAACATAGAAAAGTGTCTTCGTATTTCCTTGTTTTAATGCACTATTTAAAATATACATAGTGTCCCCCCTAATTGACCTATAATTATTTCCTGCGGTAGGGTACACTATTACCCTGTAATATAATACGTGGTCCAATTTAAAAATTATAGGTCAATATTAAGGTCCGATACCGTGCCGTTAGTTAACATAGAAAAGTGTCTTCGAATTTCCTTGTTTTAATGTACTATTTAAAATATACATAGTGTACCCCCTAATTGACCTATAATTATTTCCTGTGGTAGGGTACACTATTACCCTGTAATATAATACCTGGTCCAATTTAAATATTATGGGTCAATATCAAGGTCTGATATTGCGCCTAGCGTTAGTTAACCATTGAAAGATGTCTTTGAATTTTTAAAGCATTTTAGAACGCTTATTTCTTCATTTTAAGCTTCTCAGAACACTCTATTTCGCATAGGCATGCATAGTAAAATTTAGGGTCACGCTGTGTACCCCCTAATTGACCTATAATTATTTCCTGTGGTAGGGTACACTATTACCCTGTAATATAATACCTGGTCCAATTTAAATATTATGGGTCAATATTAAGGTCTGATATTGCGCCTTGCGTTAGTTAACCATTGAAAGATGTCTTTGAATTTTTAATGCATTTTAGAACGCTTATTTCTTCAATTTAAGCTTCTCAGAACACTCTATTTCGCATAGGCATGCATAGTAAAATTTAGGGTCACGCTGTGTACCCCCTAATTGACCTATAATTATTTCCTGAGGTAGGGTACACTATTACCCTGTAATATAATACGTGGTCCAATTTAAAAATTATAGGTCAATATTAAGGTCCGATACCGTGACGTTAGTTAACATAGAAAAGTGTCTTCGTATTTCCTTGTTTTAATGCACTATTTAAAATATACATAGTGTACCCCCTAATTGACCTATAATTATTTCCTGTGGTAGGGTACACTATTACCCTGTAATATAATACCTGGTCCAATTTAAATAATATGGGTCAATATTAAGGTCTGATATTGCGCCTTGCGTTAGTTAACCATTGAAAGATGTCTTTGAATATTTAAAGCATTTTAGAACGCTTATTTCTTCAATTTAAGCTTCTCAGAACACTCTATTTCGCATAGGCATGCATAGTAAAATTTAGGGTCACGCTGTGTACCCCCTAATTGACCTATAATTATTTCCTGTGGTAGGGTACACTATTACCCTGTAATATAATACCTGGTCCAATTTAAATATTATGGGTCAATATTAAGGTCCGATACCGTGCCGTTAGTTAACATAGAAAAGTGTCTTCGTATTTCCTTGTTTTAATGCACTATTTAAAATATACATAGTGTACCCCCTAATTATCCTATAATTATTTCCTTTGGTAGGGTACACTATTTCCCTGTAATATAATACCTGGTCCAATTTAAATAATATGGGTCAATATTAAGGTCTGATATTACGCCTTGCTTTAGTTAACCATTGAAAGATGTCTTTGAATTTTTAAAGCATTTTAGAACGCTTATTTCTTAATTTTAAGCTTCTCAGAACACTTTATTTCGCATAGGGATACATAGTAAAATTTAGGGTCACGCTGTGTACCCCCTAATTGACCTATAATTATTTCCTGTAGTAGGGTACACTATAACCCTGTAATATAATACGTGGCCCAATTTAAAAATTATAGGTCAATATTAAGGTCCGATACCGTGCCGTTAGTTAACATAGAAAAGTGTCTTCGAATTTCCTTGTTTTAATGCACTATTTAAAATATACATAGTGTACCCCCTAATTGACCTATAATTATTTCCTGTGGTAGGGTACACTATTACCCTGTAATATAATACCTGGTCCAATTTAAATAATATGGGTCAATATTAAGGTCTGATATTGCGCCTTGCGTTAGTTAACCATTGAAAGATGTCTTTGAATTTTTAAAGCATTTTAGAACGCATATTTCTTCATTTTAAGCTTCTCAGAACACTCTATTTCGCATAGGCATACATAGTAAACTTTAGGGTCACGCTGTGTACCCCCTAATTGACCTACAATTATTTCCTGTGGTAGGGTACACTATTACCCTGTAATATAATACGTGGTCCAATTTAAAAATTATAGGTCGATATTAAGGTCCGATATCGTGCCGTTAGTTAACATAGAAGAGTGTCTTTGAATTTTTAAAGCATTTTAGAACGCTTATTTCCTCATTTTAAGCTTCTCAGAACACTTTATTTCGCATAGGCATACATAGTAAACTTTAGGGTCACGCTGTGTACCCCCTAATTGACCTATAATTATTTCCTGTTTTAGGGTACACTATTTCCCTGTAATATAATACGTGGTCCTATTGAAAAATTATAGGTCAATATTAAGGTCCGATATCGTGCCGTTAGTTAACATAGAAAAGTGTCTTTGTATTTCCTTGTTTTAATGCACTATTTAAAATATACATAGTGTACCCCCTAATTGACCTATAATTATTTCCTGTGGTAGGGTACACTATTACCCTATAATATAATACCAGGTCCAATTTAAATATTATGGTTCCATATTAAGGTCTGATATCGCGCCTTGCGTTAGTTAACCATTGAAAGATGTCTTTGAATTTTTAAAGCATTTTAGAACGCTTATTTCTTCATTTTAAGCTTCTCAGAACACTCTATTTCGCATAGGCATACATAGTAAATTTTAGGGTCACGCTGTGTTCCCCCTAATTGACCTATAATTATTTCCGGTTTTAGGGTACACTATTACCCTGTAATATAATACGTGGTCCAATTTAAAAATTATAGGTCAATATTAAGGTCCTATACCGTGCCGTTAGTTAACATAAAAATGTGTCTTTGAATTTTTAAAGCATTTTAGAACGCCTATTTCCTTATTCTAAGCTTCTCAGAACACTTTATTTCGCATAGGCATACATAGTAAAATTTAGGGTCACGCTGTGTACCCCCTAAATGACCTATAATTATTTCCTGAGGTAGGGTACACTATTACCCTGTAATACAATACGTGGTCCAATTTAAAAATTATAGGTCAATATTAAGCTCCGATACCGCGCCGTTAGTTAACATAGAAAAGAGTCTTTGTATTTCCTTGTTTTACTGCACTATTTAAAATATACATAGTGTACCCCCTAATTGACCTATAATTATTTCCTGTGGTAGGGTACACTATTACCCTATAATATAATACCAGGTCCAATTTAAATATTATGGTTCCATATTAAGGTCTGATATCGCGCCTTGCGTTAGTTAACCATTGAAAGATGTCTTTGAATTTATAAAGCATTTTAGAACGCTTATTTCTTCAATTTAAGCTTCTCAGAACACTCTATTTCGCATAGGCATACATAGTAAAATTTAGGGTCACGCTGTGTACCCCCTAATTGACCTATAATTATTTCCTGTAGTAGGGTACACTATAACCCTGTAATATAATACGTGGTCCAATTTAAAAATTATAGGTCAATATTAAGGTCCGATACCGTGCCGTTAGTTAACATAGAAAAGTGTCTTCGAATTTCCTTGTTTTAATGCACTATTTAAAATATACATAGTGTACCCCCTAATTGACCTATAATTATTTCCTGTGGTAGGGTACACTATTACCCTGTAATATAATACCTGGTCCAATTTAAATAATATGGGTCAATATTAAGGTCTGATATTGCGCCTTGCGTTAGTTAACCATTGAAAGATGTCTTTGAATTTTTAAAGCATTTTAGAACGCATATTTCTTCATTTTAAGCTTCTCAGAACACTCTATTTCGCATAGGCATACATAGTAAACTTTAGGGTCACGCTGTGTACCCCCTAATTGACCTACAATTATTTCCTGTGGTAGGGTACACTATTACCCTGTAATATAATACGTGGTCCAATTTAAAAATTATAAGTCAATATTAAGGTCCGATACCGTGCCGTTAGTTAACATTGAAAAATGTCTTTGAATTTTTAAAGCATTTTAGAACGCTTATTTCTTCATTTTAAGCTTCTCAGAACACTCTATTTCGCATAGGCATGCATAGTAAAATTTAGGGTCACGCTGTGTACCCCCTAAATGATCTATAATTATTTCCTAATGTAGGATACACTATAACCCTGTAATGTAATACGTGGTCCAATTTAAAAATTATAGGTCAATATTAAGGTCCGATACCGTGCCGTTAGTTAACATAGAAAAGTGTCTTTGAATTTTTAAAGCATTTTAGAACGCTTATTTCCTCATTTTAAGCTTCTCAGAACAGTTTATTTCGCATAGGCATACATAGTGAACTTTAAGGTCACACTGTGTATCCCCTAATTGACCTATAATTATTTCCTGTGGTAGGGTACACTATTACCCTGTAATATAATACGTGGTCCAATTTAAAAATTATAGGTCAATATTAAGGTCCGATACCGTGCCGTTAGTTAACATAGAAAAGTGTCTTCGTATTTCCTTGTTTTAATGCACTATTTAAAATATACATAGTGTACCCCCTAATTGACCTATAATTATTTCCTGCGGTAGGGTACACTATTACCCTGTAATATAATACGTGGTCCAATTTAAAAATTATAGGTCAATATTAAGGTCCGATACCGTGCCGTTAGTTAACATAGAAAAGTGTCTTCGAATTTCCTTGTTTTAATGTACTATTTAAAATATACATAGTGTACCCCCTAATTGACCTATAATTATTTCCTGTGGTAGGGTACACTATTACCCTGTAATATAATACCTGGTCCAATTTAAATATTATGGGTCAATATTAAGGTCTGATATTGCGCCTAGCGTTAGTTAACCATTGAAAGATGTCTTTGAATTTTTAAAGCATTTTAGAACGCTTATTTCTTCATTTTAAGCTTCTCAGAACACTCTATTTCGCATAGGCATGCATAGTAAAATTTAGGGTCACGCTGTGTACCCCCTAATTGACCTATAATTATTTCCTGTGGTAGGGTACACTATTACCCTGTAATATAATACCTGGTCCAATTTAAATATTATGGGTCAATATTAAGGTCTGATATTGCGCCTTGCGTTAGTTAACCATTGAAAGATGTCTTTGAATTTTTAAAGCATTTTAGAAAGCTTATTTCTTCATTTTAAGCTTCTCAGAACACTCTATTTCGCATAGGCATACATAGTAAAATTTAGGGTCACGCTGTGTACCCCCTAAATGACCTATAATTATTTCCTGAGGTAGGGTACACTATTACCCTGTAATACAATACGTGGTCCAATTTAAAAATTATAGGTCAATATTAAGCTCCGATACCGCGCCGTTAGTTAACATAGAAAAGAGTCTTCGAATTTCCTTGTTTTAATGTACTATTTAAAATATACATAGTGTACCCCCTAATTGACCTATAATTATTTCCTGTGGTAGGGTACACTATTACCCTGTAATATAATACCTGGTCCAATTTAAATAATATGGGTCAATATTAAGGTCTGATATTACGCCTTGCTTTAGTTAACCATTGAAAGATGTCTTTGAATTTTTAATGCATTTTAGAACGCTTATTTCTTCAATTTAAGCTTCTCAGAACACTTTATTTCGCATAGGCATACATAGTAAAATTTAGGGTCACGCTGTGTACCCCCTAATTGACCTATAATTATTTCCTGTAGTAGGGTACACTATAACCCTGTAATATAATACGTGGTCCAATTTAAAAATTATAGGTCAATATTAAGGTCCGATACCGTGCCGTTAGTTAACATAGAAAAGTGTCTTCGAATTTCCTTGTTTTAATGCACTATTTAAAATATACATAGTGTACCCCCTAATTGACCTATAATTATTTCCTGTAGTAGGGTACACTATTACCCTGTAATATAATACCTGGTCCAATTTTAATAATATGGGTCAATATTAAGGTCTGATATTGCGCCTTGCGTTAGTTAACCATTGAAAGATGTCTTTGAATTTTTAAAGCATTTTAGAACGCATATTTCTTCATTTTAAGCTTCTCAGAACACTCTATTTCGCATAGGCATACATAGTAAACTTTAGGGTCACGCTGTGTACCCCCTAATTGACCTACAATTATTTCCTGTGGTAGGGTACACTATTACCCTGTAATATAATACGTGGTCCAATTTAAAAATTATAGGTCGATATTAAGGTCCGATACCGTGCCGTTAGTTAACATAGAAAAGTGTCTTTGAATTTTTAAAGCATTTTAGAACGCTTATTTCCTCATTTTAAGCTTCTCAGAACACTTTATTTCGCATAGGCATACATAGTAAACTTTAGGGTCACGCTGTGTACCCCCTAATTGACCTATAATTATTTCCTGTTTTAGGGTACGCTATTTCCCTGTAATATAATACGTGGTCCAATTGAAAAATTATAGGTCAATATTAAGGTCCGATATCGTGCCGTTAGTTAACATAGAAAAGTGTCTTTGTATTTCCTTGTTTTACTGCACTATTTAAAATATACATAGTGTACCCCCTAATTGACCTATAATTATTTCCTGTGGTAGGGTACACTATTACCCTATAATATAATACCAGGTCCAATTTAAATATTATGGTTCCATATTAAGGTCTGATATCGCGCCTTGCGTTAGTTAACCATTGAAAGATGTCTTTGAATTTATAAAGCATTTTAGAACGCTTATTTCTTCAATTTAAGCTTCTCAGAACACTCTATTTCGCATAGGCATACATTGTAAAATTTAGGGTCACGCTGTGTACCCCCTAATTGACCTATAATTATTTCCTGTAGTAGGGTACACTATAACCCTGTAATATAATACGTGGTCCAATTTAAAAATTATAGGTCAATATTAAGGTCCGATACCGTGCCGTTAGTTAACATAGAAAAGTGTCTTCGAATTTCCTTGTTTTAATGCACTATTTAAAATATACATAGTGTACCCCCTAATTGACCTATAATTATTTCCTGTGGTAGGGTACACTATTACCCTGTAATATAATACCTGGTCCAATTTAAATAATATGGGTCAATATTAAGGTCTGATATTGCGCCTTGCGTTAGTTAACCATTGAAAGATGTCTTTGAATTTTTAAAGCATTTTAGAACGCATATTTCTTCATTTTAAGCTTCTCAGAACACTCTATTTCGCATAGGCATACATAGTAAACTTTAGGGTCACGCTGTGTACCCCCTAATTGACCTACAATTATTTCCTGTGGTAGGGTACACTATTACCCTGTAATATAATACGTGGTCCAATTTAAAAATTATAGGTCGATATTAAGGTCCGATACCGTGCCGTTAGTTAACATAGAAGAGTGTCTTTGAATTTTTAAAGCATTTTAGAACGCTTATTTCCTCATTTTAAGCTTCTCAGAACACTTTATTTCGCATAGGCATACATAGTAAACTTTAGGGTCACGCTGTGTACCCCCTAATTGACCTATAATTATTTCCTGTTTTAGGGTACACTATTTCCCTGTAATATAATACGTGGTCCTATTGAAAAATTATAGGTCAATATTAAGGTCCGATATCGTGCCGTTAGTTAACATAGAAAAGTGTCTTTGTATTTCCTTGTTTTAATGCACTATTTAAAATATACATAGTGTACCCCCTAATTGACCTATAATTATTTCCTGTGGTAGGGTACACTATTACCCTATAATATAATACCAGGTCCAATTTAAATATTATGGTTCCATATTAAGGTCTGATATCGCGCCTTGCGTTAGTTAACCATTGAAAGATGTCTTTGAATTTTTAAAGCATTTTAGAACGCTTATTTCTTCATTTTAAGCTTCTCAGAACACTCTATTTCGCATAGGCATACATAGTAAACTTTAGGGTCACGCTGTGTTCCCCCTAATTGACCTATAATTATTTCCGGTTTTAGGGTACACTATTACCCTGTAATATAATACGTGGTCCAATTTAAAAATTATAGGTCAATATTAAGGTCCTATACCGTGCCGTTAGTTAACATAAAAATGTGTCTTTGAATTTTTAAAGCATTTTAGAACGCTTATTTCCTCATTTTAAGCTTCTCAGAACACTTTATTTCTCATAGGCATACATAGTAAAATTTAGAGTCACGCTGTGTACCCCCTAAATGATCTATAACTATTTCCTGTGGTAGGGTACACTATTACCCTGTAATATAATACGTGATCCAATTTAAAAATTATAGGTCAATATTAAGGTCCGATACCATGCCGTTAGTTAACATTCAAAAATGTCTGAATTTTTAAAGCATTTTAGAACGCTTATTTCCTTATTCTAAGCTTCTCAGAACACTTTATTTCGCATAGGCATACATAGTAAACTTTAGGGTCACGCTGTGTAACCCCTAATTGACCTATAATTATTTCCTGTGGTAGGATACACTATAACCCTATAATATAATACGTGGTCCAATTTAAAAATTATAGGTCAATATTAAGGTCCGATACCGTGCCGTTAGTTAACATAGAAAAGTGTCTTCGAATTTCCTTGTTTTAATGCACTATTTAAAATATACATAGTGTACCCCCTAATAGACCTATAATTAATTCCTGTGGTAGGGTACACTATTACCCTGTAATATAATACGTGGTCCAATTTAAAAATTATAAGTCAATATTAAGGTCCGATACCGTGCCGTTAGTTAACATTGAAAAATGTCTTTGAATTTTTAAAGCATTTTAGAACGCTTATTTCTTCATTTTAAGCTTCTCAGAACACTCTATTTCGCATAGGCATGCATAGTAAAATTTAGGGTCACGCTGTGTACCCCCTAAATGATCTATAATTATTTCCTAATGTAGGATACACTATAACCCTGTAATGTAATACGTGGTCCAATTTAAAAATTATAGGTCAATATTAAGGTCCGATACCGTGCCGTTAGTTAACATAGAAAAGTGTCTTTGAATTTTTAAAGCATTTTAGAACGCTTATTTCCTCATTTTAAGCTTCTCAGAACAGTTTATTTCGCATAGGCATACATAGTAAACTTTAAGGTCACACTGTGTATCCCCTAATTGACCTATAATTATTTCCTGTGGTAGGGTACACTATTACCCTGTAATATAATACGTGGTCCAATTTAAAAATTATAGGTCAATATTAAGGTCCGATACCGTGCCGTTAGTTAACATAGAAAAGTGTCTTCGTATTTCCTTGTTTTAATGCACTATTTAAAATATACATAGTGTACCCCCTAATTGACCCATAATTATTTCCTGCGGTAGGGTACACTATTACCCTGTAATATAATACGTGGTCCAATTTAAAAATTAGAGGTCAATATTAAGGTCCGATAGCGTGCCGTTAGTTAACATAGAAAAGTGTCTTCGAATTTCCTTGTTTTAATGTACTATTTAAAATATACATAGTGTACCCCCTAATTGACCTATAATTATTTCCTGTGGTAGGGTACACTATTACCCTGTAATATAATACCTGGTCCAATTTAAATATTATGGGTCAATATTAAGGTCTGATATTGCGCCTAGCGTTAGTTAACCATTGAAAGATGTCTTTGAATTTTTAAAGCATTTTAGAACGCTTATTTCTTCATTTTAAGCTTCTCAGAACACTCTATTTCGCATAGGCATGCATAGTAAAATTTAGGGTCACGCTGTGTACCCCCTAATTGACCTATAATTATTTCCTGTGGTAGGGTACACTATTACCCTGTAATATAATACCTGGTCCAATTTAAATATTATGGGTCAATATTAAGGTCTGATATTGCGCCTTGCGTTAGTTAACCATTGAAAGATGTCTTTGAATTTTTAAAGCATTTTAGAAAGCTTATTTCTTCATTTTAAGCTTCTCAGAACACTCTATTTCGCATAGGCATACATAGTAAAATTTAGGGTCACGCTGTGTACCCCCTAAATGACCTATAATTATTTCCTGAGGTAGGGTACACTATTACCCTGTAATATAATACGTGGTCCAATTTAAAAATTATAGGTCAATATTAAGGACCGATACCGTGACGTTAGTTAACATAGAAAAGTGTCTTCGTATTTCCTTGTTTTAATGCACTATTTAAAATATACATAGTGTACCCCCTAATTATCCTATAATTATTTCCTTTGGTAGGGTACACTATTACCCTGTAATATAATACCTGGTCCAATTTAAATAATATGGGTCAGTATTAAGGTCTGATATTACGCCTTGCTTTAGTTAACCATTGAAAGATGTCTTTGAATTTTTAATGCATTTTAGAACGCTTATTTCTTCAATTTAAGCTTCTCAGAACACTTTATTTCGCATAGGCATACATAGTAAAATTTAGGGTCACGCTGTGTACCCCCTAATTGACCTATAATTATTTCCTGTAGTAGGGTACACTATAACCCTGTAATATAATACGTGGTCCAATTTAAAAATTATAGGTCAATATTAAGGTCCGATACCGTGCCGTTAGTTAACATAGAAAAGTGTCTTCGAATTTCCTTGTTTTAATGCACTATTTAAAATATACATAGTGTACCCCCTAATTGACCTATAATTATTTCCTGTAGTAGGGTACACTATTACCCTGTAATATAATACCTGGTCCAATTTAAATAATATGGGTCAATATTAAGGTCTGATATTGCGCCTTGCGTTAGTTAACCATTGAAAGATGTCTTTGAATTTTTAAAGCATTTTAGAACGCATATTTCTTCATTTTAAGCTTCTCAGAACACTCTATTTCGCATAGGCATACATAGTAAACTTTAGGGTCACGCTGTGTACCCCCTAATTGACCTACAATTATTTCCTGTGGTAGGGTACACTATTACCCTGTAATATAATACGTGGTCCAATTTAAAAATTATAGGTCGATATTAAGGTCCGATACCGTGCCGTTAGTTAACATAGAAAAGTGTCTTTGAATTTTTAAAGCATTTTAGAACGCATATTTCTTCATTTTAAGCTTCTCAGAACACTCTATTTCGCATAGGCATACATAGTAAACTTTAGGGTCACGCTGTGTACCCCCTAATTGACCTACAATTATTTCCTGTGGTAGGGTACACTATTGCCCTGTAATATAATACCTGGTCCAATTTAAATAATATGGGTCAATATTAAGGTCTGATATTGCGCCTTGCGTTAGTTAACCATTGAAAGATGTCTTTGAATTTTTAAAGCATTTTAGAACGCATATTTCTTCATTTTAAGCTTCTCAGAACACTCTATTTCGCATAGGCATACATAGTAAACTTTAGGGTCACGCTGTGTACCCCCTAATTGACCTACAATTATTTCCTGTGGTAGGGTACACTATTACCCTGTAATATAATACGTGGTCCAATTTAAAAATTATAGGTCGATATTAAGGTCCGATACCGTGCCGTTAGTTAACATAGAAGAGTGTCTTTGAATTTTTAAAGCATTTTAGAACGCTTATTTCCTCATTTTAAGCTTCTCAGAACACTTTATTTCGCATAGGCATACATAGTAATCTTTAGGGTCACGCTGTGTACCCCCTAATTGACCTATAATTATTTCCTGTTTTAGGGTACACTATTTCCCTGTAATATAATACGTGGTCCTATTGAAAAATTATAGGTCAATATTAAGGTCCGATATCGTGCCGTTAGTTAACATAGAAAAGTGTCTTTGTATTTCCTTGTTTTAATGCACTATTTAAAATATACATAGTGTACCCCCTAATTGACCTATAATTATTTCCTGTGGTAGGGTACACTATTACCCTATAATATAATACCAGGTCCAATTTAAATATTATGGTTCCATATTAAGGTCTGATATCGCGCCTTGCGTTAGTTAACCATTGAAAGATGTCTTTGAATTTTTAAAGCATTTTAGAACGCTTATTTCTTCATTTTAAGCTTCTCAGAACACTCTATTTCGCATAGGCATACATAGTAAACTTTAGGGTCACGCTGTGTTCCCCCTAATTGACCTATAATTATTTCCGGTTTTAGGGTACACTATTACCCTGTAATATAATACGTGGTCCAATTTAAAAATTATAGGTCAATATTAAAGTCCTATACCGTGCCGTTAGTTAACATAAAAATGTGTCTTTGAATTTTTAAAGCATTTTAGAACGCTTATTTCCTCATTTTAAGCTTCTCAGAACACTTTATTTCTCATAGGCATACATAGTAAACTTTAGGGTCACGCTGTGTACCCCCTAAATGACCTATAATTATTTCCTGTGGTAGGGTACACTATTACCCTGTAATATAATACGTGGTCCAATTTAAAAATTATTGGTCAATATTAAGGTCCGATACCGTGCCGTTAGTTAACATAGAAAAGTGTCTTCGTATTTCCTTGTTTTAATGCACTATTTAAAATATACATAGTGGACCCCCTAATTGACCTATAATTATTTCCTGTGGTAGGGTACACTATTACCCTGTAATATAATACGTGGTCCAATTTAAAAATTATAAGTCAATATTAAGGTCCGATACCGTGCCGTTAGTTAACATTGAAAAATGTCTTTGAATTTTTAAAGCATTTTAGAACGCTTATTTCTTCATTTTAAGCTTCTCAGAACACTCTATTTCGCATAGGCATGCATAGTAAAATTTAGGGTCACGCTGTGTACCCCCTAAATGATCTATAATTATTTCCTAATGTAGGATACACTATAACCCTGTAATGTAATACGTGGTCCTATTTTAAAATTATAGGTCAATATTAAGGTCCGATACCGTGCCGTTAGTTAACATAGAAAAGTGTCTTTGAATTTTTAAAGCATTTTAGAACGCTTATTTCCTCATTTTAAGCTTCTCAGAACAGTTTATTTCGCATAGGCATACATAGTAAACTTTAAGGTCACACTGTGTATCCCCTAATTGACCTATAATTATTTCCTGTGGTAGGGTACACTATTACCCTGTAATATAATACGTGGTCCAATTTAAAAATTATAGGTCAATATTAAGGTCCTCTACCGTGCCGTTAGTTAACATAGAAAAGTGTCTTCGTATTTCCTTGTTTTAATGCACTATTTAAAATATACATAGTGTACCCCCTAATTGACCTATAATTATTTCCTGCTGTAGGGTACACTATTACCCTGTAATATAATACGTGGTCCAATTTAAAAATTATAGGTCAATATTAAGGTCCGATACCGTGCCGTTAGTTAACATAGAAAAGTGTCTTCGAATTTCCTTGTTTTAATGTACTATTTAAAATATACATAGTGTACCCCCTAATTGACCTATAATTATTTCCTGTGGTAGGGTACACTATTACCCTGTAATATAATACCTGGTCCAATTTAAATATTATGGGTCAATATTAAGGTCTGATATTGCGCCTAGCGTTAGTTAACCATTGAAAGATGTCTTTGAATTTTTAAAGCATTTTAGAACGCTTATTTCTTCATTTTAAGCTTCTCAGAACACTCTATTTCGCATAGGCATGCATAGTAAAATTTAGGGTCACGCTGTGTACCCCCTAATTGACCTATAATTATTTCCTGTGGTAGGGTACACTATTACCCTGTAATATAATACCTGGTCCAATTTAAATATTATGGGTCAATATTAAGGTCTGATATTGCGCCTTGCGTTAGTTAACCATTGAAAGATGTCTTTGAATTTTTAAAGCATTTTAGAACGCTTATTTCCTCATTTTAAGCTTCTCAGAACAGTTTATTTCGCATAGGCATACATAGTAAACTTTAAGGTCACACTGTGTATCCCCTAATTGACCTATAATTATTTCCTGTGGTAGGGTACACTATTACCCTGTAATATAATACGTGGTCCAATTTAAAAATTATAGGTCAATATTAAGGTCCGATACCGTGCCGTTAGTTAACATAGAAAAGTGTCTTCGTATTTCCTTGTTTTAATGCACTATTTAAAATATACATAGTGTACCCCCTAATTGACCTATAATTATTTCCTGCGGTAGGGTACACTATTACCCTGTAATATAATACGTGGTCCAATTTAAAAATTATAGGTCAATATTAAGGTCCGATACCGTGCCGTTAGTTAACATAGAAAAGTGTCTTCGAATTTCCTTGTTTTAATGTACTATTTAAAATATACATAGTGTACCCCCTAATTGACCTATAATTATTTCCTGTGGTAGGGTACACTATTACCCTGTAATATAATACCTGGTCCAATTTAAATATTATGGGTCAATATTAAGGTCTGATATTGCGCCTAGCGTTAGTTAACCATTGAAAGATGTCTTTGAATTTTTAAAGCATTTTAGAACGCTTATTTCTTCATTTTAAGCTTCTCAGAACACTCTATTTCGCATAGGCATGCATAGTAAAATTTAGGGTCACGCTGTGTACCCCCTAATTGACCTATAATTATTTCCTGTGGTAGGGTACACTATTACCCTGTAATATAATACCTGGTCCAATTTAAATATTATGGTTCCATATTAAGGTCTGATATCGCGCCTTGCGTTAGTTAACCATTGAAAGATGTCTTTGAATTTATAAAGCATTTTAGAACGCTTATTTCTTCAATTTAAGCTTCTCAGAACACTCTATTTCGCATAGGCATACATAGTAAAATTTAGGGTCACGCTGTGTACCCCCTAATTGACCTATAATTATTTCCTGTAGTAGGGTACACTATAACCCTGTAATATAATACGTGGTCCAATTTAAAAATTATAGGTCAATATTAAGGTCCGATACCGTGCCGTTAGTTAACATAGAAAAGTGTCTTCGAATTTCCTTGTTTTAATGCACTATTTAAAATATACATAGTGTACCCCCAAATTGACCTATAATTATTTCCTGTGGTAGGGTACACTATTACCCTGTAATATAATACCTGGTCCAATTTAAATAATATGGGTCAATATTAAGGTCTGATATTGCGCCTTGCGTTAGTTAACCATTGAAAGATGTCTTTGAATTTTTAAAGCATTTTAGAACGCATATTTATTCATTTTAAGCTTCTCAGAACACTCTATTTCGCATAGGCATACATAGTAAACTTTAGGGTCACGCTGTGTACCCCCTAATTGACCTACAATTATTTCCTGTGGTAGGGTACACTATTACCCTGTAATATAATACGTGGTCCAATTTAAAAATTATAGGTCGATATTAAGGTCCGATACCGTGCCGTTAGTTAACATAGAAGAGTGTCTTTGAATTTTTAAAGCATTTTAGAACGCTTATTTCCTCATTTTAAGCTTCTCAGAACACTTTATTTCGCATAGGCATACATAGTAAACTTTAGGGTCACGCTGTGTACCCCCTAATTGACCTATAATTATTTCCTGTTTTAGGGTACACTATTTCCCTGTAATATAATACGTGGTCCTATTGAAAAATTATAGGTCAATATTAAGGTCCGATATCGTGCCGTTAGTTAACATAGAAAAGTGTCTTTGTATTTCCTTGTTTTAATGCACTATTTAAAATATACATAGTGTACCCCCTAATTGACCTATAATTATTTCCTGTGGTAGGGTACACTATTACCCTATAATATAATACCAGGTCCAATTTAAATATTATGGTTCCATATTAAGGTCTGATATCGCGCCTTGCGTTAGTTAACCATTGAAAGATGTCTTTGAATTTTTAAAGCATTTTAGAACGCTTATTTCTTCATTTTAAGCTTCTCAGAACACTCTATTTCGCATAGGCATACATAGTAAACTTTAGGGTCACGCTGTGTTCCCCCTAATTGACCTATAATTATTTCCGGTTTTAGGGTACACTATTACCCTGTAATATAATACGTGGTCCAATTTAAAAATTATAGGTCAATATTAAGGTCCTATACCGTGCCGTTAGTTAACATAAAAATGTGTCTTTGAATTTTTAAAGCATTTTAGAACGCTTATTTCCTCATTTTAAGCTTCTCAGAACACTTTATTTCTCATAGGCATACATAGTAAATTTTAGGGTCACGCTGTGTACCCCCTAATTGACCTATAATTATTTCCTGTGGAAGGGTACACTATTACCCTGTAATATAATACGTGGTCCAATTTAAAAATTATTGGTCAATATTAAGGTCCGATACCGTGCCGTTAGTTAACATAGAAAAGTGTCTTCGTATTTCCTTGTTTTAATGCACTATTTAAAATATACATAGTGGACCCCCTAATTGACCTATAATTATTTCCTGTGGTAGGGTACACTATTACCCTGTAATATAATACCTGGTCCAATTTAAATATTATGGGTCAATATTAAGGTCTGATATTGCGCCTTGCGTTAGTTAACCATTGAAAGATGTCTTTGAATTTTTAAAGCATTTTAGAACGCTTATTTCTTCATTTTAAGCTTCTCAGAACACTCTATTTCGCATAGGCATGCATAGTAAAATTTAGAGTCACGCTGTGTACCCCCTAAATGATCTATAACTATTTCCTGTGGTAGGGTACACTATTACCCTGTAATATAATACGTGATCCAATTTAAAAATTATAGGTCAATATTAAGGTCCGATACCATGCCGTTAGTTAACATTGAAAAATGTCTGAATTTTTAAAGCATTTTAGAACGCTTATTTCCTTATTCTAAGCTTCTCAGAACACTTTATTTCGCATAGGCATACATAGTAAACTTTAGGGTCACGCTGTGTAACCCCTAATTGACCTATAATTATTTCCTGTGGTAGGATACACTATAACCCTGTAATATAATACGTGGTCCAATTTAAAAATTATAGGTCAATATTAAGGTCCGATACCGTGCCGTTAGTTAACATAGAAAAGTGTCTTCGAATTTCCTTGTTTTAATGCACTATTTAAAATATACATAGTGTACCCCCTAATAGACCTATAATTATTTCCTGTGGTAGGGTACACTATTACCCTGTAATATAATACGTGGTCCAATTTAAAAATTATAAGTCAATATTAAGGTCCGATACCGTGCCGTTAGTTAACATTGAAAAATGTCTTTGAATTTTTAAAGCATTTTAGAACGCTTATTTCTTCATTTTAAGCTTCTCAGAACACTCTATTTCGCATAGGCATGCATAGTAAAATTTAGGGTCACGCTGTGTACCCCCTAAATGATCTATAATTATTTCCTAATGTAGGATACACTATAACCCTGTAATGTAATACGTGGTCCAATTTAAAAATTATAGGTCAATATTAAGGTCCGATACCGTGCCGTTAGTTAACATAGAAAAGTGTCTTTGAATTTTTAAAGCATTTTAGAACGCTTATTTCCTCATTTTAAGCTTCTCAGAACAGTTTATTTCGCATAGGCATACATAGTAAACTTTAAGGTCACACTGTGTATCCCCTAATTGACCTATAATTATTTCCTGTGGTAGGGTACACTATTACCCTGTAATATAATACGTGGTCCAATTTAAAAATTATAGGTCAATATTAAGGTCCGATACCGTGCCGTTAGTTAACATAGAAAAGTGTCTTCGTATTTCCTTGTTTTAATGCACTATTTAAAATATACATAGTGTACCCCCTAATTGACCTATAATTATTTCCTGCGGTAGGGTACACTATTACCCTGTAATATAATACGTGGTCCAATTTAAAAATTATAGGTCAATATTAAGGTCCGATACCGTGCCGTTAGTTAACATAGAAAAGTGTCTTCGAATTTCCTTGTTTTAATGTACTATTTAAAATATACATAGTGTACCCCCTAATTGACCTATAATTATTTCCTGTGGTAGGGTACACTATTACCCTGTAATATAATACCTGGTCCAATTTAAATATTATGGGTCAATATTAAGGTCTGATATTGCGCCTAGCGTTAGTTAACCATTGAAAGATGTCTTTGAATTTTTAAAGCATTTTAGAACGCTTATTTCTTCATTTTAAGCTTCTCAGAACACTCTATTTCGCATAGGCATGCATAGTAAAATTTAGGGTCACGCTGTGTACCCCCTAATTGACCTATAATTATTTCCTGTGGTAGGGTACACTATTACCCTGTAATATAATACCTGGTCCAATTTAAATATTATGGGTCAATATTAAGGTCTGATATTGCGCCTTGCGTTAGTTAACCATTGAAAGATGTCTTTGAATTTTTAAAGCATTTTAGAAAGCTTATTTCTTCATTTTAAGCTTCTCAGAACACTCTATTTCGCATAGGCATACATAGTAAAATTCAGGGTCACGCTGTGTACCCCCTAAATGACCTATAATTATTTCCTGAGGTAGGGTACACTATTACCCTGTAATATAATACGTGGTCCAATTTAAAAATTATAGGTCAATATTAAGCTCCGATACCGCGCCGTTAGTTAACATAGAAAAGAGTCTTCGAATTTCCTTGTTTTAATGTACTATTTAAAATATACATAGTGTACCCCCTAATTGACCTATAATTATTTCCTGTGGTAGGGTACACTATTACCCTGTAATATAATACCTGGTCCAATTTAAATATTATGGGTCAATATTAAGGTCTGATATTGCGCCTTGCGTTAGTTAACCATTGAAAGATGTCTTTGAATTTTTAATGCATTTTAGAACGCTTATTTCTTCAATTTAAGCTTCTCAGAACACTCTATTTCGCATAGGCATGCATAGTAAAATTTAGGGTCACGCTGTGTACCCCCTAATTGACCTATAATTATTTCCTGAGGTAGGGTACACTATTACCCTGTAATATAATACGTGGTCCAATTTAAAAATTATAGGTCAATATTAAGGTCCGATACCGTGACGTTAGTTAACATAGAAAAGTGTCTTCGTATTTCCTTGTTTTAATGCACTATTTAAAATATACATAGTGTACCCCCTAATTATCCTATAATTATTTCCTTTGGTAGGGTACACTATTACCCTGTAATATAATACCTGGTCCAATTTAAATAATATGGGTCAATATTAAGGTCTGATATTACGCCTTGCTTTAGTTAACCATTGAAAGATGTCTTTGAATTTTTAAAGCATTTTAGAACGCTTTTTTCTTAATTTTAAGCTTCTCAGAACACTTTATTTCGCATAGGCATACATAGTAAAATTTAGGGTCACGCTGTGTACCCCCTAATTGACCTATAATTATTTCCTGTAGTAGGGTACACTATAACCCTGTAATATAATACGTGGTCCAATTTAAAAATTATAGGTCAATATTAAGGTCCGATACCGTGCCGTTAGTTAACATAGAAAAGTGTCTTCGAATTTCCTTGTTTTAATGCACTATTTAAAATATACATAGTGTACCCCCTAATTGACCTATAATTATTTCCTGTAGTAGGGTACACTATTACCCTGTAATATAATACCTGGTCCAATTTAAATAATATGGGACAATATTAAGGTCTGATATTGCGCCTTGCGTTAGTTAACCATTGAAAGATGTCTTTGAATTTTTAAAGCATTTTAGAACGCATATTTCTTCATTTTAAGCTTCTCAGAACACTCTATTTCGCATAGGCATACATAGTAAACTTTAGGGTCACGCTGTGTACCCCCTAATTGACCTACAATTATTTCCTGTGGTAGGGTACACTATTACCCTGTAATATAATACGTGGTCCAATTTAAAAATTATAGGTCGATATTAAGGTCCGATACCGTGCCGTTAGTTAACATAGAAAAGTGTCTTTGAATTTTTAAAGCATTTTAGAACGCTTATTTCCTCATTTTAAGCTTCTCAGAACACTTTATTTCGCATAGGCATACATAGTAAACTTTAGGGTCACGCTGTGTACCCCCTAATTGACCTATAATTATTTCCTGTTTTAGGGTACACTATTTCCCTGTAATATAATACGTGGTCCAATTGAAAAATTATAGGTCAATATTAAGGTCCGATATCGTGCCGTTAGTTAACATAGAAAAGTGTCTTTGTATTTCCTTGTTTTACTGCACTATTTAAAATATACATAGTGTACCCCCTAATTGACCTATAATTATTTCCTGTGGTAGGGTACACTATTACCCTATAATATAATACCAGGTCCAATTTAAATATTATGGTTCCTTATTAAGGTCTGATATCGCGCCTTGCGTTAGTTAACCATTGAAAGATGTCTTTGAATTTATAAAGCATTTTAGAACGCTTATTTCTTCAATTTAAGCTTCTCAGAACACTCTATATCGCATAGGCATACATAGTAAACTTTAGGGTCACGCTGTGTTCCCCCTAATTGACCTATAATTATTTCCGGTTTTAGGGTACACTATTACCCTGTAATATAATACGTGGTCCAATTTAAAAATTATAGGTCAATATTAAGGTCCTATACCGTGCCGTTAGTTAACATAAAAATGTGTCTTTGAATTTTTAAAGCATTTTAGAACGCTTATTTCCTCATTTTAAGCTTCTCAGAACACTTTATTTCTCATAGGCATACATAGTAAACTTTAGGGTCACGCTGTGTACCCCCTAATTGACCTATAATTATTTCCTGTGGTAGGGTACACTATTACCCTGTAATATAATACGTGGTCCAATTTAAAAATTATTGGTCAATATTAAGTTCCGATACCGTGCCGTTAGTTAACATAGAAAAGTGTCTTCGTATTTCCTTGTTTTAATGCACTATTTAAAATATACATAGTGGACCCCCTAATTGACCTATAATTATTTCCTGTGGTAGGGTACACTATTACCCTGTAATATAATACCTGGTCCAATTTAAATATTATGGGTCAATATTAAGGTCTGATATTGCGCCTTGCGTTAGTTAACCATTGAAAGATGTCTTTGAATTTTTAAAGCATTTTAGAACGCTTATTTCTTCATTTTAAGCTTCTCAGAACACTCTATTTCGCATAGGCATGCATAGTAAAATTTAGAGTCACGCTGTGTACCCCCTAAATGATCTATAACTATTTCCTGTGGTAGGGTACACTATTACCCTGTAATATAATACGTGGTCCAATTTAAAAATTATAGGTCAATATTTAGGTCCGATACCATGCCGTTAGTTAACATTGAAAAATGTCTGAATTTTTAAAGCATTTTAGAACGCTTATTTCCTCATTTTAAGCTTCTCAGAACAGTTTATTTCGCATAGGCATACATAGTAAACTTTAGGGTCACACTGTGTATCCCCTAATTGACCTATAATTATTTCCTGTGGTAGGGTACACTATTACCCTGTAATATAATACGTGGTCCAATTTAAAAATTACAGGTCAATATTAAGGTCCGATACCGTGCCGTTAGTTAACATAGAAAAGTGTCTTCGTATTTCCTTGTTTTAATGCACTATTTAAAATATACATAGTGTACCCCCTAATTGACCTATAATTATTTCCTGCGGTAGGGTACACTATTACCCTGTAATATAATACGTGTTCCAATTTAAAAATTATAGGTCAATATTAAGGTCCGATACCGTGCCGTTAGTTAACATAGAAAAGTGTCTTCGAATTTCCTTGTTTTAATGCACTATTTAAAATATACATAGTGTACCCCCTAATTGACCTATAATTATTTCCTGTGGTAGGTTACACTATTACCCTGTAATTAATACCTGGTCCAATTTAAATATTATGGGTCAATATTAAGGTCTGATATTGCGCCTAGCGTTAGTTAACCATTGAAAGATGTCTTTGAATTTTTAAAGCATTTTAGAACGCTTATTTCTTCATTTTAAGCTTCTCAGAACACTCTATTTCGCATAGGCATACATAGTAAACTTTAGGGTCACGCTGTGTACCCCCTAATTGACCTATAATTATTTCCTGTGGTAGGGTACACTATTACCCTGTAATATAATACGTGGTCCAATTTAAAAATTATTGGTCAATATTAAGGTCCGATACCGTGCCGTTAGTTAACATAGAAAAGTGTCTTCGTATTTCCTTGTTTTAATGCACTATTTAAAATATACATAGTGGACCCCCTAATTGACCTATAATTATTTCCTGTGGTAGGGTACACTATTACCCTGTAATATAATACCTGGTCCAATTTAAATATTATGGGTCAATATTAAGGTCTGATATTGCGCCTTGCGTTAGTTAACCATTGAAAGATGTCTTTGAATTTTTAAAGCATTTTAGAACGCTTATTTCTTCATTTTAAGCTTCTCAGAACACTCTATTTCGCATAGGCATGCATAGTAAAATTTAGAGTCACGCTGTGTACCCCCTAAATGATCTATAACTATTTCCTGTGGTAGGGTACACTATTACCCTGTAATATAATACGTGGTCCAATTTAAAAATTATAGGTCAATATTTAGGTCCGATACCATGCCGTTAGTTAACATTGAAAAATGTCTGAATTTTTAAAGCATTTTAGAACGCTTATTTCCTCATTTTAAGCTTCTCAGAACACTTTATTTCGCATAGGCATACATAGTAAACTTTAGGGTCACGCTGTGTAACCCCTATTTGACCTATAATTATTTCCTGTGGTAGGATACACTATAACCCTGTAATATAATACGTGGTCCAATTTAAAAATTATAGGTCAATATTAAGGTCCGATACCGTGCCGTTAGTTAACATAGAAAAGTGTCTTCGAATTTCCTTGTTTTAATGCACTATTTAAAATATACATAGTGTACCCCCTAATAGACCTATAATTATTTCCTGTGGAAGGGTACACTATTACCCTGTAATATAATACGTGGTCCAATTTAAAAATTATAAGTCAATATTAAGGTCCGATACCGTGCCGTTAGTTAACATTGAAAAATGTCTTTGAATTTTTAAAGCATTTTAGAACGCTTATTTCTTCATTTTAAGCTTCTCAGAACACTCTATTTCGCATAGGCATGCATAGTAAAATTTAGGGTCACGCTGTGTACCCCCTAAATGATCTATAATTATTTCCTAATGTAGGATACACTATAACCCTGTAATATAATACGTGGTCCAATTTAAAAATTATAGGTCAATATTAAGGTCCGATACCGTGCCGTTAGTTAACATAGAAAAGTGTCTTTGAATTTTTAAAGCATTTTAGAACGCTTATTTCCTCATTTTAAGCTTCTCAGAACAGTTTATTTCGCATAGGCATACATAGTAAACTTTAGGGTCACACTGTGTATCCCCTAATTGACCTATAATTATTTCCTGTGGTAGGGTACACTATTACCCTGTAATATAATACGTGGTCCAATTTAAAAATTACAGGTCAATATTAAGGTCCGATACCGTGCCGTTAGTTAACATAGAAAAGTGTCTTCGTATTTCCTTGTTTTAATGCACTATTTAAAATATACATAGTGTACCCCCTAATTGACCTATAATTATTTCCTGCGGTAGGGTACACTATTACCCTGTAATATAATACGTGTTCCAATTTAAAAATTATAGGTCAATATTAAGGTCCGATACCGTGCCGTTAGTTAACATAGAAAAGTGTCTTCGAATTTCCTTGTTTTAATGCACTATTTAAAATATACATAGTGTACCCCCTAATTGACCCATAATTATTTCCTGTGGTAGGTTACACTATTACCCTGTAATATAATACCTGGTCCAATTTAAATATTATGGGTCAATATTAAGGTCTGATATTGCGCCTAGCGTTAGTTAACCATTGAAAGATGTCTTTGAATTTTTAAAGCATTTTAGAACGCTTATTTCTTCATTTTAAGCTTCTCAGAACACTCTATTTCGCATAGGCATACATAGTAAACTTTAGGGTCACGCTGTGTACCCCCTAATTGACCTATAATTATTTCCTGTGGTAGGGTACACTATTACCCTATAATATAATACGTGGGCCAATTTAAAAATTTTAGGTCAATATTAAGGTTCGATACCGTGCCGTTAGTTAACATAGAAAAGTGTCTTCGTATTTCCTTGTTTTAATGCACTATTTAAAATATACATAGTGTACCCCCTAATTAACCTATAATTATTTCCTGTGGTAGGGTACACTATTACCCTGTAATATAATACCTGGTCCAATTTAAATATTATGGGTCAATATTAAGGTCTGATATTGCGCCTTGCGCTAGTTAACCATTGAAAGATGTCTTTGAATTTTTAAAGCATTTTACAACGCTTATTTCTTCATTTTAAGCTTCTCAGAACACTCTATTTCGCATAGGCATACATAGTAAAATTTAGGATCACGCTGTGTACTCCCTAAATGACCTATAATTATTTCCTGTGTTAGGGTACACAATTACCCTGTAATATAATACGTGGTCGAATTTAAAAATTATACGTCAATATTAAGGTCCGATACCGTGCCGTTAGTTATCATAGAAAAGTGTCTTTGAATTTTTAAAGCATTTTAGAACGCTTATTTCCTCATTTTAAGCTTCTCAGAACACTTTATTTCGCATAGGCATACATAGTAAACTTTAGGGTCACACTGTGTACCCCCTAATTGACCTATAATTATTTCCTGTGGTAGGGTACACTATTACCATGCAATATAATACGTGGTCCAATTTAAAAATTATAGGTCAATATTAAGGTCCGATACCGTGCCGTTAGCTAACATAGAAAAGTGTCTTCGTATTTCCTTGTTTAAATGCACTATTTAAAATATACATAGTGTACCCCCTAATTGACCTATAATTATTTCCTGTGGTAGGGTACACTATTACCCTGTAATATAATACCTGGTCCAATTCAAATATTATGGGTCAATATTAAGGTCTGATATTGCGCCTTGCGTTAGTTAACCATTGAAAGATGTCTTTGAATTTTTAAAGCATTTTAGAACGCTAATTTCTTCATTTTAAGCTTCTCAGAACACTCTATTTCGCATAGGCATCCATAGTAAACTTTAGGGTCACGCTGTGTACCCTCTAATTGACCTATAATTATTTCCTGTGGTAGGATACACTATAACCCTGTAATATAATACGTGGTCCAATTTAAAAATTATAGGTCAATATTAAGGTCCGATACCGTGCCGTTAGTTAACATAGAAAAGTGTCTTCGAATTTCCTTGTTTTAATGCACTATTTAAAATATACATAGTGTACCCCCTAATTGACCTATAATTATTTCCTGTGGTAGGGTACACTATTACCCTGTGATATATTACCTGGTTCAAGTTAAATATTATGGGTCAATATTAAGGTCTGATATTGCGCCTTGCGTTAGTTAACCATTGAAAGATGTCTTTGAATTTTTAAAGCATTTTAGAACGCTTATTTCCTCATTTTAAGCTTCTCAGAACACTTTATTTCGCATAGGCATACATAGTAAACTTTAGGGTCACGCTGTGTACCCCCTAATTGACCTATAATTATTTCCTTTGGTAGGGTACACTATTACCCTGTAATATAATACCTGGTCCAATTTAAATATTATGGGTCAATATTAAGGTTTGATATTGCGCCTTGCGTTAGTTAACCATTGAAAGATGTCTTTGAATTTTTAAAGCATTTTAGAACGCTTATTTCTTCATCTCAGAACACTCTATTTCGCATAGGCATACATAGTAAACTTTAGGGTCACTCTGTGTACCCCCTAATTGACCTATAATTATTTCCTGTGGTAGGGTACACTATAACCCTTTAATATAATACGTGGTCCAATTTAAAAATTATAGGTCAATATTAAGGTCCGATACCGTGCCGTTAGTTAACATAGAAAAGTGTCTTCGTATTTCCTTGTTTTAATGAACTATTTAAAATATACGTAGTGTACCCCCTAATTGACCTATAATTATTTCCTGTGGTAGGGTACACTATTACCCTGTAATATAATACCTGGTCCAATTTAAATATTATGGGTCAATATTAAGGTCGGATATTGCGCCTTGCGTTAGTTAACCATTGAAAGATGTCTTTGAATTTTTAAAGCATTTTAGAACGCTTATTTCTTCATTTTAAGCTTCTCAGAACACTCTATTTCGCATAGGCATACATAGTAAAATTTAGGGTCACGCTGTGTACCCCCTAAATGACCTATAAATAATTCCTGTGGTAGGGTACACTATTACCCTGTAATATAATACGTGGTCCAATTTAAAAATTATAGGTCAATATTAAGTTCCGATACCGTGCCGTTAGTTAACATTGAAAAATGTCTTCGTATTTCCTTGTTTTAATGCACTATTTAAAATATACATAGTGTAAACCCTAATTGACCTATAATTATTTCCTGTGGTAGGGTACACTATTACCCTGTAATACAATACCTGGTTCAATTTAAATATTATGGGTCAATATTAAGGTTTGATATTGCGCCTTGCGTTAGTTAACCATTGAAAGATGTCTTTGAATTTTTAAAGCATTTTAGAACGCTTATTTCTTCATTTTAAGCTTCTCAGAACACTTTATTTCGCATAGGCATACATAGTAAACTTTAGGGTCACGCTGTGTACCCCCTAATTGACCTATAATTATTTCCTGTGGTAGGGTACACTATTACCCTGTAATATAATACGTGGTCCAATTTAAAAATTATAGGTCAATATTAAGGTCCGATACCGTGCCGTTAGTAAACATAGAAAAGTGTCTTCGTATTTCCTTGTTTTAATGCACTATTTAAAATATACATGGTGTAGCCCCTAATTGACCTATAATTATTTCCGGTTTTAGGGTACACTATTATCCTGTAATATAATACGTGGTCCAATTTAAAAATTATAGGTCAATATTAAGGTCCGATACCGTGCCGTTAGTTAACATTGAAAAATGTCTGAATTTTTAAAGCATTTTAGAACGCTTATTTCTTCATTTTAAGCTTCTCAGAACACTTTATTTCTCATAGGCATACATAGTAAACTTTAGGGTCACGCTGTGTACCCCCTAATTGACCTATAATTATTTCCTGTGGTAGGGTACACTATTACCCTGTAATATAATACGTGGTCCAATTTAAAAATTATTGGTCAATATTAAGGTCCGATACCGTGCCTTTAGTTAACATAGAAAAGTGTCTTCGTATTTCCTTGTTTTAATGCACTATTTACAATATACATAGTGTACCCCCTAATTGACCTATAATTATTTCCTGTGGTAGGGTACACTATTACCCTGTAATATAATACCTGGTCCAATTTAAATATTATGGGTCAATATTAAGGTCTGATATTGCGCCTTGCGTTAGTTAACCATTGAAAGATGTCTTTGAATTTTTAAAGCATTTTAGAACGCTTATTTCTTCATTTTAAGCTTCTCAGAACACTCTATTTCGCATAGGCATGCATAGTAAAATTTAGGGTCACGCTGTGTACCCCCTAATTGACCTATAATTATTTCCTGTGGTAGGGTACACTATTACCCTGTAATATAATACCTGGTCCAATTTAAATATTATGGGTCAATATTAAGGTCTGATATTGCGCCTTGCGTTAGTTAACCATTGAAAGATGTCTTTGAATTTTTAAAGCATTTTAAAACCCTTATTTCTTCACTTTAAGCTTCTCAGAACTCTCTATTTCGCATTGGCATACATAGTAAACTTTGGGGTCACGCTGTGTACCCCCTAATTGACCTATAATTATTTCCTGTGGTAGGGTACACTATTACCCTGTTATATAATACGTGGTCCAATTTAAAAATTATAGGTCAATATTAAGGTCCGTTACCGTGCCGTTAGTTAACATAGAAAAGTGTTTTCGTATTTCCTTGTTTTAATGCACTATTTAAAATATACATAGTGTACCCCCTAATAGACCTATAATTATTTCCTGTGGTAGGGTACACTATTACCCTGTAATATAATACCTGGTCCAATTTAAATAATATGGGTCAATATTAAGGTCTGATATTGCGCCTAGCGTTAGTTAACCATTGAAAGTTGTCTTTGAATTTTTAAAGCATTTTAGAACGCTTATTTCTTCATTTTAAGCTTCTCAGAACACTCTATTTCGCATAGGCATCCATAGTAAACTTTAGGGTCACGCTGTGTTCCCCCTAATTGACCTATAATTATTTCCGGTTTTAGGGTACACTATTACCCTGTATTATAATACGTGGTCCAATTTAAAAATTATAGGTCAATATTAAGGTCCGATACCGTGCCGTTAGTTAACATTGAAAAATGTCTGAATTTTTAAAGCATTTTAGAACGCTTATTTCTTCATTTTAAGCTTCTCAGAACACTTTATTTCTCATAGGCATACATAGTAAACTTTAGGGTCACGCTGTGTACCCCCTAATTGACCTATAATTATTTCCTGTGGTAGGGTACACTATTACCCTGTAATATAATACGTGGTCCAATTTAAAAATTATAGGTCAATATTAAGGTCTGATATTGCGCCTTGCGTTAGTTAACCATTGAAAGATGTCTTTGAATTTTTAAAGCATTTTAGAACGCTTATTTCTTCATTTTAAGCTTCTCAGAACACTCTATTTCGCATAGCCATACATAGTTAACTTTAGGGTCACGCTGTGTACCCCCTAATTGACCTATAATTATTTCCTGTGGTAGGGTACACTATTACCCTGTAATATAATACGTGGTCCAATTTAAAAATTATAGGTCAATATTAAGGTCCGATACCGTGCCGTTAGTTAACATAGAAAAGTGTCTTCGAATTTCCTTGTTTTAATGCACTATTTAAAATATACATAGTGTACCCCCTAATTGACCTATAATTATTTCCTGTGGTAGGGTACACTATTACCCTGTAATATAATAACTGGTCCAATTTAAATAATATGGGTCAATATTAAGGTCTGATATTGCGCCTTGCGTTAGTTAACCATTGAAAGATGTCTTTGAATTTTTAAAGCATTTTAGAACGCTTATTTCTTAATTTCAAGCTTCTCAGAACACTCTATTTCGCATAGGCATACATAGTAAAATTTAGGGTCACGCTGTGAACCCCCTAATTGACCTATAATTATTTCCTGTGGTAGGGTACACTATTACCCTGTAATATAATACCTGGTCCAATTTAAATATTATGGGTCAATATTAAGGTCTGATATTGCGCCTTGCGTTAGTTAACCATTGAAAGATGTCTTTGAATTTTTAAAGCATTTTAGAACGCATATTTCTTCATTTTAAGCTTCTCAGAACACTCTATTTCGCATAGGCATACATAGTAAACTTTAGGGTCACGCTGTGTACCCCCTAATTGACCTACAATTATTTCCTGAGGTAGGGTACACTATTACCCTGTAATATAATACGTGGTCCAATTTAAAAATTATAGGTCAATATTTAGGTCCGATACCATGCCGTTAGTTAACATTGAAAAATGTCTGAATTTTTAAAGCATTTTAGAACGCTTATTTCCTCATTTTAAGCTTCTCAGAACACTTTATTTCGCATAGGCATACATAGTAAACTTTAGGGTCACGCTGTGTAACCCCTAATTGACCTATAATTATTTCCTGTGGTAGGATACACTATAACCCTGTAATATAATACGTGGTCCAATTTAAAAATTATAGGTCAATATTAAGGTCCGATACCGTGCCGTTAGTTAACATAGAAAAGTGTCTTCGAATTTCCTTGTTTTAATGCACTATTTAAAATATACATAGTGTACCCCCTAATAGACCTATAATTATTTCCTGTGGAAGGGTACACTATTACCCTGTAATATAATACGTGGTCCAATTTAAAAATTATAAGTCAATATTAAGGTCCGATACCGTGCCGTTAGTTATCATAGAAAAGTGTCTTTGAATTTTTAAAGCATTTTAGAACGCTTATTTCCTCATTTTAAGCTTCTCAGAACACTTTATTTCGCATAGGCATACATAGTAAACTTTAGGGTCACACTGTGTACCCCCTAATTGACCTATAATTATTTCCTGTGGTAGGGTACACTATTACCATGCAATATAATACGTGGTCCAATTTAAAAATTATAGGTCAATATTAAGGTCCGATACCGTGCCGTTAGCTAACATAGAAAAGTGTCTTCGTATTTCCTTGTTTAAATGCACTATTTAAAATATACATAGTGTACCCCCTAATTGACCTATAATTATTTCCTGTGGTAGGGTACACTATTACCCTGTAATATAATACCTGGTCCAATTCAAATATTATGGGTCAATATTAAGGTCTGATATTGCGCCTTGCGTTAGTTAACCATTGAAAGATGTCTTTGAATTTTTAAAGCATTTTAGAACGCTAATTTCTTCATTTTAAGCTTCTCAGAACACTCTATTTCGCATAGGCATACATAGTAAACTTTAGGGTCACGCTATGTACCCTCTAATTGACCTATAATTATTTCCTGTGGTAGGATACACTATAACCCTGTAATATAATACGTGGTCCAATTTAAAAATTATAGGTCAATATTAAGGTCCGATACCGTGCCGTTAGTTAACATAGAAAAGTGTCTTCGAATTTCCTTGTTTTAATGCACTATTTAAAATATACATAGTGTACCCCCTAATTGACCTATAATTATTTCCTGTGGTAGGGTACACTATTACCCTGTGATATAATACCTGGTTCAAGTTAAATATTATGGGTCAATATTAAGGTCTGATATTGCGCCTTGCGTTAGTTAACCATTGAAAGATGTCTTTGATTTTTTAAAGCATTTTAGAACGCTTATTTCCTCATTTTAAGCTTCTCAGAACACTTTATTTCGCATAGGCATACATAGTAAACTTTAGGGTCACGCTGTGTACCCCCTAATTGACCTATAATTATTTCCTTTGGTAGGGTACACTATTACCCTGTAATATAATACCTGGTCCAATTTAAATATTATGGGTCAATATTAAGGTTTGATATTGCGCCTTGCGTTAGTTAACCATTGAAAGATGTCTTTGAATTTTTAAAGCATTTTAGAACGCTTATTTCTTCATCTCAGAACACTCTATTTCGCATAGGCATACATAGTAAACTTTAGGGTCACTCTGTGTACCCCCTAATTGACCTATAATTATTTCCTGTGGTAGGGTACACTATAACCCTGTAATATAATACGTGGTCCAATTTAAAAATTATAGGTCAATATTAAGGTCCGATACCGTGCCGTTAGTTAACATAGAAAAGTGTCTTCGTATTTCCTTGTTTTAATGAACTATTTAAAATATACGTAGTGTACCCCCTAATTGACCTATAATTATTTCCTGTGGTAGGGTACACTATTACCCTGTAATATAATACCTGGTCCAATTTAAATATTATGGGTCAATATTAAGGTCGGATATTGCGCCTTGCGTTAGTTAACCATTGAAAGATGTCTTTGAATTTTTAAAGCATTTTAGAACGCTTATTTCTTCATTTTAAGCTTCTCAGAACACTCTATTTCGCATAGGCATACATAGTAAAATTTAGGGTCACGCTGTGTACCCCCTAAATGACCTATAAATAATTCCTGTGGTAGGGTACACTATTACCCTGTAATATAATACGTGGTCCAATTTAAAAATTATAGGTCAATATTAAGTTCCGATACCGTGCCGTTAGTTAACATTGAAAAATGTCTTCGTATTTCCTTGTTTTAATGCACTATTTAAAATATACATAGTGTAAACCCTAATTGACCTATAATTATTTCCTGTGGTAGGGTACACTATTACCCTGTAATACAATACCTGGTTCAATTTAAATATTATGGGTCAATATTAAGGTTTGATATTGCGCCTTGCGTTAGTTAACCATTGAAAGATGTCTTTGAATTTTTAAAGCCTTTTAGAACGCTTATTTCTTCATTTTAAGCTTCTCAGAACACTTTATTTCGCATAGGCATACATAGTAAACTTTAGGGTCACGCTGTGTACCCCCTAATTGACCTATAATTATTTCCTGTGGTAGGGTACACTATTACCCTGTAATATAATACGTGGTCCAATTTAAAAATTATAGGTCAATATTAAGGTCCGATACCGTGCCGTTAGTAAACATAGAAAAGTGTCTTCGTATTTCCTTGTTTTAATGCACTATTTAAAATATACATGGTGTAGCCCCTAATTGACCTATAATTATTTCCGGTTTTAGGGTACACTATTATCCTGTAATATAATACGTGGTCCAATTTAAAAATTATAGGTCAATATTAAGGTCCGATACCGTGCCGTTAGTTAACATTGAAAAATGTCTGAATTTTTAAAGCATTTTAGAACGCTTATTTCTTCATTTTAAGCTTCTCAGAACACTTTATTTCTCATAGGCATACATAGTAAACTTTAGGGTCACGCTGTGTACCCCCTAATTGACCTATAATTATTTCCTGTGGTAGGGTACACTATTACCCTGTAATATAATACGTGGTCCAATTTAAAAATTATTGGTCAATATTAAGGTCCGATACCGTGCCTTTAGTTAACATAGAAAAGTGTCTTCGTATTTCCTTGTTTTAATGCACTATTTACAATATACATAGTGTACCCCCTAATTGACCTATAATTATTTCCTGTGGTAGGGTACACTATTACCCTGTAATATAATACCTGGTCCAATTTAAATATTATGGGTCAATATTAAGGTCTGATATTGCGCCTTGCGTTAGTTAACCATTGAAAGATGTCTTTGAATTTTTAAAGCATTTTAGAACGCTTATTTCTTCATTTTAAGCTTCTCAGAACACTCTATTTCGCATAGGCATGCATAGTAAAATTTAGGGTCACGCTGTGTACCCCCTAATTGACCTATAATTATTTCCTGTGGTAGGGTACACTATTACCCTGTAATATAATACCTGGTCCAATTTAAATATTATGGGTCAATATTAAGGTCTGATATTGCGCCTTGCGTTAGTTAACCATTGAAAGATGTCTTTGAATTTTTAAAGCATTTTAAAACCCTTATTTCTTCACTTTAAGCTTCTCAGAACTCTCTATTTCGCATTGGCATACATAGTAAACTTTGGGGTCACGCTGTGTACCCCCTAATTGACCTATAATTATTTCCTGTGGTAGGGTACACTATTACCCTGTTATATAATACGTGGTCCAATTTAAAAATTATAGGTCAATATTAAGGTCCGTTACCGTGCCGTTAGTTAACATAGAAAAGTGTTTTCGTATTTCCTTGTTTTAATGCACTATTTAAAATATACATAGTGTACCCCCTAATAGACCTATAATTATTTCCTGTGGTAGGGTACACTATTACCCTGTAATATAATACCTGGTCCAATTTAAATAATATGGGTCAATATTAAGGTCTGATATTGCGCCTAGCGTTAGTTAACCATTGAAAGTTGTCTTTGAATTTTTAAAGCATTTTAGAACGCTTATTTCTTCATTTTAAGCTTCTCAGAACACTCTATTTCGCATAGGCATCCATAGTAAACTTTAGGGTCACGCTGTGTTCCCCCTAATTGACCTATAATTATTTCCGGTTTTAGGGTACACTATTACCCTGTATTATAATACGTGGTCCAATTTAAAAATTATAGGTCAATATTAAGGTCCGATACCGTGCCGTTAGTTAACATTGATAAAATGTCTGAATTTTTAAAGCATTTTAGAACGCTTATTTCTTCATTTTAAGCTTCTCAGAACACTTTATTTCTCATAGGCATACATAGTAAACTTTAGGGTCACGCTGTGTACCCCCTAATTGACCTATAATTATTTCCTGTGGTAGGGTACACTATTACCCTGTAATATAATACGTGGTCCAATTTAAAAATTATAGGTCAATATTAAGGTCTGATATTGCGCCTTGCGTTAGTTAACCATTGAAAGATGTCTTTGAATTTTTAAAGCATTTTAGAACGCTTATTTCTTCATTTTAAGCTTCTCAGAACACTCTATTTCGCATAGCCATACATAGTTAACTTTAGGGTCACGCTGTGTACCCCCTAATTGACCTATAATTATTTCCTGTGGTAGGGTACACTATTACCCTGTAATATAATACGTGGTCCAATTTAAAAATTATAGGTCAATATTAAGGTCCGATACCGTGCCGTTAGTTAACAAAGAAAAGTGTCTTCGAATTTCCTTGTTTTAATGCACTATTTAAAATATACATAGTGTACCCCCTAATTGACCTATAATTATTTCCTGTGGTAGGGTACACTATTACCCTGTAATATAATAACTGGTCCAATTTAAATAATATGGGTCAATATTAAGGTCTGATATTGCGCCTTGCGTTAGTTAACCATTGAAAGATGTCTTTGAATTTTTAAAGCATTTTAGAACGCTTATTTCTTAATTTCAAGCTTCTCAGAACACTCTATTTCGCATAGGCATACATAGTAAAATTTAGGGTCACGCTGTGAACCCCCTAATTGACCTATAATTATTTCCTGTGGTAGGGTACACTATTACCCTGTAATATAATACCTGGTCCAATTTAAATATTATGGGTCAATATTAAGGTCTGATATTGCGCCTTGCGTTAGTTAACCATTGAAAGATGTCTTTGAATTTTTAAAGCATTTTAGAACGCATATTTCTTCATTTTAAGCTTCTCAGAACACTCTATTTCGCATAGGCATACATAGTAAACTTTAGGGTCACGCTGTGTACCCCCTAATTGACCTACAATTATTTCCTGAGGTAGGGTACACTATTACCCTGTAATATAATACGTGGTCCAATTTAAAAATTATAGGTCAATATTAAGGTCCGATACCGTGCCGTTAGTTAACATAGAAAAGTGTCTTTGAATTTTTAAAGCATTTTAGAACGCTTATTTCCTCATTTTAAGCTTCTCAGAACACTTTATTTCGCATAGGCATACATAGTAAACTTTTGGGTCACGCTGTGTACCCCCTAATTGACCTATAATTATTTCCTGTTTTAGGGTACACTATTTCCCTGTAATATAATACGTGGTCCAATTGAAAAATTATAGGTCAATATTAAGGTCCGATACCGTGCCGTTAGTTAACATAGAAAAGTGTCTTTGTATTTAATTGTTTTAATGCACTATTTAAAATATACATAGTGTACCCCCTAATTGACCTATAATTATTTCCTGTGGTAGGGTACACTATTACCCTATAATAAAATACCAGGTCCAATTTAAATATTATGGTTCCATATTAAGGTCTGATATCGCGCCTTGCGTTAGTTAACCATTGAAAGATGTCTTTGAATTTTTAAAGCATTTTAGAACGCTTATTTCTTCATTTTAGCTTCTCAGAACACTCTATTTCGCATAGGCATACATAGTAAACTTTAGGGTCACGCTGTGTTCCCCCTAATTGACCTATAATTATTTCCGGTTTTAGGGTACACTATTACCCTGTAATATAATACGTGGTCCAATTTAAAAATTATAGGTCAATATTAAGGTCCTATACCGTGCCGTTAGTTAACATAAAAATGTGTTTTTTAATTTTTAAAGCATTTTAGAACGCTTATTTCCTCATTTTAAGCTTCTCAGAACACTTTATTTCTCATAGGCATACATAGTAAACTTTAGGGTCACGCTGTGTACCTCCTAATTGACCTATAATTATTTCCTGTGGTAGGGTACACTATTACCCTGTAATATAATATCTGGTCCAATTTAAATATTATGGGTCAATATTAAGGTCTGATATTGCGCCTTGCGTTAGTTAACCATTGAAAGATGTCTTTGAATTTTTAAAGCATTTTAGAACGCTTATTTCTTCATTTTAAGCTTCTCAGAACACTCTATTTCGCATAGGCATGCATAGTAAAATTTAGAGTCACGCTGTGTACCCCCTAAATGATCTATAACTATTTCCTGTGGTAGGGTACACTATTACCCTGTAATATAATACGTGGTCCAATTTAAAAATTATAGGTCAATATTAAGGTCCGATACCATGCCGTTAGTTAACATTGAAAAATGTCTGAATTTTTAAAGCATTTTAGAACGCTTATTTCCTCATTTTAAGCTTCTCAGAACACTTTATTTCGCATAGGCATACATAGTAAACTTTAGGGTCACGCTGTGTAACCCCTAATTGACCTATAATTATTTCCTGTGGTAGGATACACTATAACCCTGTAATATAATACGTGGTCCAATTTAAAAATTATAGGTCAATATTAAGGTCCGATACCGTGCCGTTAGTTAACATAGAAAAGTGTCTTCGAATTTCCTTGTTTTAATGCACTATTTAAAATATACATAGTGTACCCCCTAATAGACCTATAATTATTTCCTGTGTTAGGGTACACTATTACCCTGTAATATAATACGTGGTCCAATTTAAAAATTATAAGTCAATATTAAGGTCCGATACCGTGCCGTTAGTTAACATTGAAAAATGTCTTTGAATTTTTAAAGCATTTTAGAACGCTTATTTCTTCATTTTAAGCTTCTCAGAACACTCTATTTCGCATAGGCATGCATAGTAAAATTTAGGGTCACACTGTGTATCCCCTAATTGACCTATAATTATTTCCTGTGGTAGGGTACACTATTACCCTGTAATATAATACGTGATCCAATTTAAAAATTATAGGTCAATATTAAGGTCCGATACCGTGCCGTTAGTTAACATAGAAAAGTGTCTTCGTATTTCCTTGTTTTAATGCACTATTTAAAATATACATAGTGTACCCCCTAATTGACCTATAATTATTTCCTGCGGTAGGGTACACTATTACCCTGTAATATAATACGTGGTCCAATTTAAAAATTATAGGTCAATATTAAGGTCCGATACCGTGCCGTTAGTTAACATAGAAAAGTGTCTTCGAATTTCCTTGTTTTAATGCACTATTTAAAATATACATAGTGTACCCCCTAATTGACCTATTATTATTTCCTGTGGTAGGGTACACTATTACCCTGTAATATAATACCTGGTCCAATTTAAATATTATGGGTCAATATTAAGGTCTGATATTGCGCCTAGCGTTAGTTAACCATTGAAAGATGTCTTTGAATTTTTAAAGCATTTTAGAACGCTTATTTCTTCATTTTAAGCTTCTCAGAACACTCTATTTCGCATAGGCATACATAGTAAACTTTAGGGTCACGCTGTGTACCCCCTAATTGACCTATAATTATTTCCTGTGGTAGGGTACACTATTACCCTATAATATAATACGTGGTCCAATTTAAAAATTATAGGTCAATATTAAGGTCCGATACCGTGCCGTTAGTTAACATAGAAAAGTGTCTTTGAATTTTTAAAGCATTTTAGAACGCTTATTTCCTCCTTTGAAGCTTCTAAGAACACTTTATTTCGCATAGGCATACATAGTAAACTTTAGGGTCACACTGTGTATCCCCTAATTGACCTATAATTATTTCCTGTGGTAGGGTACACTATTACCCTGTAATATAATACGTGGTCCAATTTAAAAATTATAGGTCCATATTAAGGTCCGATACCGTGCCGTTAGTTAACATAGAAAAGTGTCTTCGTATTTCCTAGTTTTAATGCACTATTTAAAATATACATAGTGTACCCCCTAATTGACCTATAATTATTTCCTGTGGTAGGGTACACTATTACCCTGTAATATAATACCTGGTCCAATTTAAATATTATGGGTCAATATTAAGGTCTGATATTGCGCCTTGCGCTAGTTAACCATTGAAAGATGTCTTTGAATTTTTAAAGCATTTTACAACGCTTATTTCTTCATTTTAAGCTTCTCAGAACACTCTATTTCGCATAGGCATACATAGTAAAATTTAGGGTCACGCTGTGTACTCCCTAAATGACCTATAATTATTTCCTGTGTTAGGGTACACAATTACCCTGTAATATAATACGTGGTCGAATTTAAAAATTATACGTCAATATTAAGGTCCGATACCGTGCCGTTAGTTAACATAGAAAAGTGTCTTTGAATTTTTAAAGCATTTTAGAACGCTTATTTCCTCATTTTAAGCTTCTCAGAACACTTTATTTCGCATAGGCATACATAGTAAACTTTAGGGTCACGCTGTGTACCCCCTAATTGACCTATAATTATTTCCTTTGGTAGGGTACACTATTACCCTGTAATATAATACCTGGTCCAATTTAAATATTATGGGTCAATATTAAGGTTTGATATTGCGCCTTGCGTTAGTTAACCATTGAAAGATGTCTTTGAATTTTTAAAGCATTTTAGAACGCTTATTTCTTCATTTTAAGCATCTCAAGTAAACTTTAGGGTCACTCTGTGTACCCCCTAATTGACCTATAATTATTTCCTGTGGTAGGGTACACTATAACCCTGCAATATAATACGTGGTCCAATTTAAAAATTATAGGTCAATATTAATGTCCGATACCGTGCCGTTAGTTAACATAGAAAAGTGTCTTCGTATTTCCTTATTTTAATGCACTATTTAAAATATACATAGTGTACCCCCTAATTGACCTATAATTATTTCCTGTGGTAGGGTACACTATTACCCTGTAATACAATACCTGGTTCAATTTAAATATTATGGGTCAATATTAAGGTTTGATATTGCGCCTTGCGTTAGTTAACCATTGAAAGATGTCTTTGAATTTTTAAAGCATTTTAGAACGCTTATTTCTTCATTTTAAGCTTCTCAGAACACTTTATTTCGCATAGGCATACATAGTAAACTTTAGGGTCACGCTGTGTACCCCCTAATTGACCTATAATTATTTCCTGTGGTAGGGTACACTATTACCCTGTAATATAATAGGTGGTCCAATTTATAAATTATAGGTCAATATTAAGGTCCGATACCGTGCCGTTAGTTAACATAGAAAAATGTCTTTGAATTTTTAAAGCATTTTAGAACGCTTATTTCCTCATTTTAAGCTTCTCAGAACACTTTATTTCGCATAGGCATACATAAAAAACATTTGGGTCACTCTGCGTACCCCCTAATTGACCTATAATTATTTCCTGTGGTAGGGTACACTATAACCCTGTAATATAATACGTGGTCCAATTTAAAAATTATAGGTCAATATTAAGGTCCGATACCGTGCCGTTAGTTAACATAGAAAAGTGTCTTCGTATTTCCTTGTTTTAATGCACTATTTAAAATATACATAGTGTACCCCCTAATTGACCTATAATTATTTCCTGTGGTAGGGTACACTATTACCCTGTAATATAATACCTGGTCTAATTTAAATATTATGGGTCAATATTAAGGTCTGATATTGCGCCTTGCGTTAGTTAACCATTGAAAGATGTCTTTGAATTTTTAAAGCATTTTAGAACGCTTATTTCTTCATTTTAAGCATCTCAGAACACTCTATTTCGCATAGGCATACATAGTAAACTTTAGGGTCACTCTGTGTACCCCCTAATTGACCTATAATTATTTCCTGTGGTAGGGTACACTATAACCCTGTAATATAATACGTGGTCCAATTTAAAAATTATTGGTCAATATTAAGGTCCGATACCGTGCCTTTAGTTAACATAGAAAAGTGTCTTCGTATTTCCTTGTTTTAATGCACTATTTACAATATACATAGTGTACCCCCTAATTGACCTATAATTATTTCCTGTGGTAGGGTACACTATTACCCTGTAATATAATACCTGGTCCAATTTAAATATTATGGGTCAATATTAAGGTCTGATATTGCGCCTTGCGTTAGTTAACCATTGAAAGATGTCTTTGAATTTTTAAAGCATTTTAGAACGCTTATTTCTTCATTTTAAGCTTCTCAGAACACTCTATTTCGCATAGGCATGCATAGTAAAATTTAGGGTCACGCTGTGTACCCCCTAATTGACCTATAATTATTTCCTGTGGTAGGGTACACTATTACCCTGTAATATAATACCTGGTCCAATTTAAATATTATGGGTCAATATTAAGGTCTGATATTGCGCCTTGCGTTAGTTAACCATTGAAAGATGTCTTTGAATTTTTAAAGCATTTTAAAACCCTTATTTCTTCACTTTAAGCTTCTCAGAACTCTCTATTTCGCATTGGCATACATAGTAAACTTTGGGGTCACGCTGTGTACCCCCTAATTGACCTATAATTATTTCCTGTGGTAGGGTACACTATTACCCTGTTATATAATACGTGGTCCAATTTAAAAATTATAGGTCAATATTAAGGTCCGTTACCGTGCCGTTAGTTAACATAGAAAAGTGTTTTCGTATTTCCTTGTTTTAATGCACTATTTAAAATATACATAGTGTACCCCCTAATAGACCTATAATTATTTCCTGTGGTAGGGTACACTATTACCCTGTAATATAATACCTGGTCCAATTTAAATAATATGGGTCAATATTAAGGTCTGATATTGCGCCTAGCGTTAGTTAACCATTGAAAGTTGTCTTTGAATTTTTAAAGCATTTTAGAACGCTTATTTCTTCATTTTAAGCTTCTCAGAACACTCTATTTCGCATAGGCATCCATAGTAAACTTTAGGGTCACGCTGTGTTCCCCCTAATTGACCTATAATTATTTCCGGTTTTAGGGTACACTATTACCCTGTATTATAATACGTGGTCCAATTTAAAAATTATAGGTCAATATTAAGGTCCGATACCGTGCCGTTAGTTAACATTGATAAAATGTCTGAATTTTTAAAGCATTTTAGAACGCTTATTTCTTCATTTTAAGCTTCTCAGAACACTTTATTTCTCATAGGCATACATAGTAAACTTTAGGGTCACGCTGTGTACCCCCTAATTGACCTATAATTATTTCCTGTGGTAGGGTACACTATTACCCTGTAATATAATACGTGGTCCAATTTAAAAATTATAGGTCAATATTAAGGTCTGATATTGCGCCTTGCGTTAGTTAACCATTGAAAGATGTCTTTGAATTTTTAAAGCATTTTAGAACGCTTATTTCTTAATTTCAAGCTTCTCAGAACACTCTATTTCGCATAGGCATACATAGTAAAATTTAGGGTCACGCTGTGAACCCCCTAATTGACCTATAATTATTTCCTGTGGTAGGGTACACTATTACCCTGTAATATAATACCTGGTCCAATTTAAATATTATGGGTCAATATTAAGGTCTGATATTGCGCCTTGCGTTAGTTAACCATTGAAAGATGTCTTTGAATTTTTAAAGCATTTTAGAACGCATATTTCTTCATTTTAAGCTTCTCAGAACACTCTATTTCGCATAGGCATACATAGTAAACTTTAGGGTCACGCTGTGTACCCCCTAATTGACCTACAATTATTTCCTGAGGTAGGGTACACTATTACCCTGTAATATAATACGTGGTCCAATTTAAAAATTATAGGTCAATATTAAGGTCCGATACCGTGCCGTTAGTTAACATAGAAAAGTGTCTTTGAATTTTTAAAGCATTTTAGAACGCTTATTTCCTCATTTTAAGCTTCTCAGAACACTTTATTTCGCATAGGCATACATAGTAAACTTTTGGGTCACGCTGTGTACCCCCTAATTGACCTATAATTATTTCCTGTTTTAGGGTACACTATTTCCCTGTAATATAATACGTGGTCCAATTGAAAAATTATAGGTCAATATTAAGGTCCGATACCGTGCCGTTAGTTAACATAGAAAAGTGTCTTTGTATTTAATTGTTTTAATGCACTATTTAAAATATACATAGTGTACCCCCTAATTGACCTATAATTATTTCCTGTGGTAGGGTACACTATTACCCTATAATATAATACCAGGTCCAATTTAAATATTATGGTTCCATATTAAGGTCTGATATCGCGCCTTGCGTTAGTTAACCATTGAAAGATGTCTTTGAATTTTTAAAGCATTTTAGAACGCTTATTTCTTCATTTTAGCTTCTCAGAACACTCTATTTCGCATAGGCATACATAGTAAACTTTAGGGTCACGCTGTGTTCCCCCTAATTGACCTATAATTATTTCCGGTTTTAGGGTACACTATTACCCTGTAATATAATACGTGGTCCAATTTAAAAATTATAGGTCAATATTAAGGTCCTATACCGTGCCGTTAGTTAACATAAAAATGTGTTTTTTAATTTTTAAAGCATTTTAGAACGCTTATTTCCTCATTTTAAGCTTCTCAGAACACTTTATTTCTCATAGGCATACATAGTAAACTTTAGGGTCACGCTGTGTACCTCCTAATTGACCTATAATTATTTCCTGTGGTAGGGTACACTATTACCCTGTAATATAATACCTGGTCCAATTTAAATATTATGGGTCAATATTAAGGTCTGATATTGCGCCTTGCGTTAGTTAACCATTGAAAGATGTCTTTGAATTTTTAAAGCATTTTAGAACGCTTATTTCTTCATTTTAAGCTTCTCAGAACACTCTATTTCGCATAGGCATGCATAGTAAAATTTAGAGTCACGCTGTGTACCCCCTAAATGATCTATAACTATTTCCTGTGGTAGGGTACACTATTACCCTGTAATATAATACGTGGTCCAATTTAAAAATTATAGGTCAATATTAAGGTCCGATACCATGCCGTTAGTTAACATTGAAAAATGTCTGAATTTTTAAAGCATTTTAGAACGCTTATTTCCTCATTTTAAGCTTCTCAGAACACTTTATTTCGCATAGGCATACATAGTAAACTTTAGGGTCACGCTGTGTAACCCCTAATTGACCTATAATTATTTCCTGTGGTAGGATACACTATAACCCTGTAATATAATACGTGGTCCAATTTAAAAATTATAGGTCAATATTAAGGTCCGATACCGTGCCGTTAGTTAACATAGAAAAGTGTCTTCGAATTTCCTTGTTTTAATGCACTATTTAAAATGTACATAGTGTACCCCCTAATAGACCTATAATTATTTCCTGTGGTAGGGTACACTATTACCCTGTAATATAATACGTGGTCCAATTTAAAAATTATAAGTCAATATTAAGGTCCGATACCGTGCCGTTAGTTAACATTGAAAAATGTCTTTGAATTTTTAAAGCATTTTAGAACGCTTATTTCTTCATTTTAAGCTTCTCAGAACACTCTATTTCGCATAGGCATGCATAGTAAAATTTAGGGTCACACTGTGTATCCCCTAATTGACCTATAATTATTTCCTGTGGTAGGGTACACTATTACCCTGTAATATAATACGTGATCCAATTTAAAAATTATAGGTCAATATTAAGGTCCGATACCGTGCCGTTAGTTAACATAGAAAAGTGTCTTCGTATTTCCTTGTTTTAATGCACTATTTAAAATATACATAGTGTACCCCCTAATTGACCTATAATTATTTCCTGCGGTAGGGTACACTATTACCCTGTAATATAATACGTGGTCCAATTTAAAAATTATAGGTCAATATTAAGGTCCGATACCGTGCCGTTAGTTAACATAGAAAAGTGTCTTCGAATTTCCTTGTTTTAATGCACTATTTAAAATATACATAGTGTACCCCCTAATTGACCTATAATTATTTCCTGTGGTAGGGTACACTATTACCCTGTAATATAATACCTGGTCCAATTTAAATATTATGGGTCAATATTAAGGTCTGATATTGCGCCTAGCGTTAGTTAACCATTGAAAGATGTCTTTGAATTTTTAAAGCATTTTAGAACGCTTATTTCTTCATTTTAAGCTTCTCAGAACACTCTATTTCGCATAGGCATACATAGTAAACTTTAGGGTCACGCTGTGTACCCCCTAATTGACCTATAATTATTTCCTGTGGTAGGGTACACTATTACCCTATAATATAATACGTGGTCCAATTTAAAAATTATAGGTCAATATTAAGGTCCGATACCGTGCCGTTAGTTAACATAGAAAAGTGTCTTTGAATTTTTAAAGCATTTTAGAACGCTTATTTCCTCCTTTGAAGCTTCTAAGAACACTTTATTTCGCATAGGCATACATAGTAAACTTTAGGGTCACACTGTGTATCCCCTAATTGACCTATAATTATTTCCTGTGGTAGGGTACACTATTACCCTGTAATATAATACGTGGTCCAATTTAAAAATTATAGGTCCATATTAAGGTCCGATACCGTGCCGTTAGTTAACATAGAAAAGTGTCTTCGTATTTCCTTGTTTTAATGCACTATTTAAAATATACATAGTGTACCCCCTAACTGACCTATAATTATTTCCTGTGGTAGGGTACACTATTACCCTGTAATATAATACCTGGTCCAATTTAAATATTATGGGTCAATATTAAGGTCTGATATTGCGCCTTGCGCTAGTTAACCATTGAAAGATGTCTTTGAATTTTTAAAGCATTTTACAACGCTTATTTCTTCATTTTAAGCTTCTCAGAACACTCTATTTCGCATAGGCATACATAGTAAAATTTAGGGTCACGCTGTGTACTCCCTAAATGACCTATAATTATTTCCTGTGTTAGGGTACACAATTACCCTGTAATATAATACGTGGTCGAATTTAAAAATTATACGTCAATATTAAGGTCCGATACCGTGCCGTTAGTTAACATAGAAAAGTGTCTTTGAATTTTTAAAGCATTTTAGAACGCTTATTTCCTCATTTTAAGCTTCTCAGAACACTTTATTTCGCATAGGCATACATAGTAAACTTTAGGGTCACGCTGTGTACCCCCTAATTGACCTATAATTATTTCCTTTGGTAGGGTACACTATTACCCTGTAATATAATACCTGGTCCAATTTAAATATTATGGGTCAATATTAAGGTTTGATATTGCGCCTTGCGTTAGTTAACCATTGAAAGATGTCTTTGAATTTTTAAAGCATTTTAGAACGCTTATTTCTTCATTTTAAGCATCTCAAGTAAACTTTAGGGTCACTCTGTGTACCCCCTAATTGACCTATAATTATTTCCTGTGGTAGGGTACACTATAACCCTGCAATATAATACGTGGTCCAATTTAAAAATTATAGGTCAATATTAATGTCCGATACCGTGCCGTTAGTTAACATAGAAAAGTGTCTTCGTATTTCCTTATTTTAATGCACTATTTAAAATATACATAGTGTACCCCCTAATTGACCTATAATTATTTCCTGTGGTAGGGTACACTATTACCCTGTAATACAATACCTGGTTCAATTTAAATATTATGGGTCAATATTAAGGTTTGATATTGCGCCTTGCGTTAGTTAACCATTGAAAGATGTCTTTGAATTTTTAAAGCATTTTAGAACGCTTATTTCTTCATTTTAAGCTTCTCAGAACACTTTATTTCGCATAGGCATACATAGTAAACTTTAGGGTCACGCTGTGTACCCCCTAATTGACCTATAATTATTTCCTGTGGTAGGGTACACTATTACCCTGTAATATAATAGGTGGTCCAATTTATAAATTATAGGTCAATATTAAGGTCCGATACCGTGCCGTTAGTTAACATAGAAAAATGTCTTTGAATTTTTAAAGCATTTTAGAACGCTTATTTCCTCATTTTAAGCTTCTCAGAACACTTTATTTCGCATAGGCATACATAAAAAACATTTGGGTCACTCTGCGTACCCCCTAATTGACCTATAATTATTTCCTGTGGTAGGGTACACTATAACCCTGTAATATAATACGTGGTCCAATTTAAAAATTATAGGTCAATATTAAGGTCCGATACCGTGCCGTTAGTTAACATAGAAAAGTGTCTTCGTATTTCCTTGTTTTAATGCACTATTTAAAATATACATAGTGTACCCCCTAATTGACCTATAATTATTTCCTGTGGTAGGGTACACTATTACCCTGTAATATAATACCTGGTCTAATTTAAATATTATGGGTCAATATTAAGGTCTGATATTGCGCCTTGCGTTAGTTAACCATTGAAAGATGTCTTTGAATTTTTAAAGCATTTTAGAACGCTTATTTCTTCATTTTAAGCATCTCAGAACACTCTATTTCGCATAGGCATACATAGTAAACTTTAGGGTCACTCTGTGTACCCCCTAATTGACCTATAATTATTTCCTGTGGTAGGGTACACTATAACCCTGTAATATAATACGTGGTCCAATTTAAAAATTATAGGTCAATATTAAGGTCCGATACCGTGCCGTTAGTTAACATAGAAAAGTGTCTTCGTATTTCCTTATTTTAATGCACTATTTAAAATATACATAGTGTACCCCCTAATTGACCTATAATTATTTCCTGTGGTAGGGTACACTATTACCCTGTAATATAATACCTGGTCCAATTTAAATATTATGGGTCAATATTAAGGTCGGATATTGCGCCTTGCGTTAGTTAACCATTGAAAGATGTCTTTGAATTTTTAAAGCATTTTAGAACGCTTATTTCTTCATTTTAAGCTTCTCAGAACACTCTATTTCGCATAGGCATACATAGTAAAATTTAGGGTCACGCTGTGTACCCCCTAAATGACCTATAATTATTTCCTGTGGTAGGGTACACTATTACCCTGTAATATAATACGTGGTCCAATTTAAAAATTATAGGTCAATATTAAGTTCCGATACCGTGCCGTTAGTTAACATTGAAAAATGTCTTCGTATTTCCTTGTTTTAATGCACTATTTAAAATATACATAGTGTAAACCCTAATTGACCTATAATTATTTCCTGTGGTAGGGTACACTATTACCCTGTAATACAATACCTGGTTCAATTTAAATATTATGGGTCAATATTAAGGTTTGATATTGCGCCTTGCGTTAGTTAACCATTGAAAGATGTCTTTGAATTTTTAAAGCATTTTAGAACGCTTATTTCTTCATTTTAAGCATCTCAGAACACTCTATTTCGCATAGGCATACATAGTAAACTTTAGGGTCACTCTGTGTACCCCCTAATTGACCTATAATTTTTTCCTGTGGTAGGGTACACTATAACCCTGTAATATAATACGTGGTCCAATTTAAAAATTATAGGTCAATATTAAGGTCCGATACCGTGCCGTTAGTTAACATAGAAAAGTGTCTTCGTATTTCCTTGTTTTAATGCACTATTTAAAATATACATAGTGTACCCCCTAATTGACCTATAATTATTTCCTTTGGTAGGGTTCACTATTACCCTGTAATATAATACCTGGTCCAATTTAAATATTATGGGTCAATATTAAGGTCTGATATTGCGCCTTGCGTTAGTTAACCATTGAAAGATGTCTTTGAATTTTTAAAGCATTTTAGAACGCTTATTTCTTCATTTTAAGCATCTCAGAACACTCTATTTCGCATAGCCATACATAGTAAAATTTAGGTTCACGCTGTGTACCCCCTAATTGACCTATAATTATTTCCTGTGGTAGGGTACACTATAACCCTGTAATATAATACGTGGTCCAATTTAAAAATTATAGGTCAATATAAAGGTCCGATAACGTGCCGTTAGTTAACATAGAAAAATGTCTTTGCATTTTTAAAGCATTTTAGAACGCTTATTTCCTCATTTTAAGCTTCTCAGAACACTTTATTTCGCATAGGCATACATAGTAAACTTTAGGGTCACTCTGTGTACCCCCTAATTGACCTATAATTATTTCCAGTGGTAGGGTGCACTATAACCCTGTAATATAATACGTGGTCCAATTTAAAAATTATAGGTCAATATTAAGGTCCGATACCGTGCCGTTAGTTAACATAGAAAAGTGTCTTCGAATTTCCTTGTTTTAATGCACTATTTAAAATATACATAGTGTACCCCCTAATTGACCTATAATTATTTCCTGTGGTAGGGTACACTATTACCCTGTGATATAATACCTGGTTCAAGTTAAATATTATGGGTCAATATTAAGGTCTGATATTGCGCCTTGCGTTAGTTAACCATTGAAAGATGTCTTTGAATTTTTAAAGCATTTTAGAACGCTTATTTCTTCATTTTAAGCATCTCAGAACACTCTATTTCGCATAGGCATACATAGTAAAATTTAGGGTCAGGCTGTGTACCCCCTAAATGACCTATAATTATTTCCTGTGGTAGGGTACACTATTACCCTGTAATATAATACGTGGTCCAATTTAAAAATTATAGGTCAATATTAAGGTCCGATACCGTGCCGTTAGTTAACATAGAAAAATGTCTTTGAATTTTTAAAGCATTTTAGAACGCTTATTTCCTCATTTTAAGCTTCTCAGATCACTTTATTTCGCATAGGCATACATAGTAAACTTTAGGGTCACGCTTAGTACCCCCTAATTGACCTATAATTATTTTCTGTGGTAGGGTACACTATCACCCTGTAATATAATACGTGGTCCAATTTAAAAATTATAGGTCAATATTAAGGTCCGATACCGTGCCGTTAGTTAACATAGAAAAGTGTCTTCGTATTTTCTTGTTTTAATGCACTATTTAAAATATACATAGTGTACTCCCTAATTGACCTATAATTATTTCCTGTTGTAGGGTACACTATTACCCTGTAATACAATACCTGGTCCAATTGAAATATTATGGTTCCATATTAAGGTCTGATATTGCGCCTTGCGTTAGTTAACCATTGAAAGATGTCTTTGAATTTTTAAAGCATTTTAGAACGCTTATTTCTTCATTTTAAGCATCTCAGAACAATCTATTTCGCATAGGCATACATAGTAAAATTTAGGGTCACGCTGTGTACCCCCTTATTGACCTATAATTATTTCCTGCGTTAGGGTACACTATAACCCTGTAATATAATACGTGGTCCAATTTAAAAATTATAGGTCAATATAAAGGTCCGATACCGTGCCGTTAGTTAACATAGAAAAATGTCTTTGAATTTTTAAAGCATTTTAGAACGCTTATTTCCTCATTTTAAGCTTCTCAGAACACTTTATTTCGCATAGGCATACATAGTAAACTTTAGGGTCACTCTGTGTACCCCCTAATTGACCTATAATTATTTCCTGTGGTAGGGTACACTATTACCCTGTAATATAATACCTGGTCCAATTTAAATATTATGGGTCAATATTAAGGTCTGATATTGCGCCTTGCGTTAGTTAACATAGAAAAATGTCTTTGAATTTTTAAAGCATTTTAGAACGCTTATTTCCTCATTTTAAGCTTCTCAGAAAACTTTATTTCGCATAGGCATACATAGTAAGCTTTAGGGTCACGCTGAGTACCCCCTAATTGACCTATAATTATTTTCTGTGGTAGGGTACACTATCACCCTGTAATATAATACGTGGTCCAATTTAAAAATTATAGGTCAATATTAAGGTCCGATACCGTGCCGTTAGTTAACATAGAAAAGTGTCTTCGTATTTTCTTGTTTTAATGCACTATTTAAAATATACATAGTGTACCCCCTAATTGACCTACAATTATTTCCTGTTGTAGGGTACACTATTACCCTGTAATATAATACCTGGTCCAATTGAAATATTATGGTTCCATATTAAGGTCTGATATCGCGCCTTGCGTTTAGTTAACCATTGAAAGATGTCTTTGAATTTTTAAAGCATTTTAGAACGCTTATTTCCTCATTTTAAGCTTCTCAGAACACTTTATTTCGCATAGGCATACATAGTAAACTTTAGGGTCACGCTGTGTACCCCCTAATTGACCTATAATTATTTCCTTTGGTAGGGTACACTATTACCCTGAAATATAATACCTGGTCCAATTTAAATATTATGGGTCAATATTAAGGTCTGATATCGCGCCTTGCGTTAGTTAACCATTGAGAGGTGTCTTTGAATTTTTAAAGCATTTTAGAACGCTAATTTCTTCATTTTAAGCTTCTCAGAACACTCTATTTCGCATAGGCATACATAGTAAACTTTAGGGTCACGCTGTGTACCCTCTAATTGACCTATAATTATTTCCTGTGGTAGGATAAACTATAACCCTGTAATATAATACGTGGTCCAATTTAAAAATTATAGGTCAATATTAAGGTCCGATACCGTGCCGTTAGTTAACATAGAAAAGTGTCTTCGAATTTCCTTGTTTTAATGCACTATTTAAAATATACATAGTGTGCCCCCTAATTGACCTATAATTATTTCCTGAGGTAGGGTACACTATTACCCTGTGATATAATACCTGGTTCAAGTTAAATATTATGGGTCAATATTAAGGTCTGATATTGCGCCTTGCGTTAGTTAACCATTGAAAGATGTCTTTGAATTTTTAAAGCATTTTAGAACGCTTATTTCTTCATTTTAAGCATCTCAGAACACTCTATTTCGCATAGGCATACATAGTAAAATTTAGGGTCAGGCTGTGTACCCCCTAAATGACCTATAATTATTTCCTGTGGAAGGGTACACTATTACCCTGTAATATAATACGTGGTCCAATTTAAAAATTATAGGTCAATATTAAGGTCCGATACCGTGCCGTTAGTTAACATAGAAAAATGTCTTTGAATTTTTAAAGCATTTTAGAACGCTTATTTCCTCATTTTAAGCTTCTCAGAACACTTTATTTCGCATAGGCATACATAGTAAACTTTAGGGTCACGCTGTGTACCCCCTAATTGACCTATAATTATTTCCTTTGGTAGGGTACACTATTACCCTATAATATAATACCTGGTCCAATTTAAATATTATGGGTCAATATTAAGGTTTGATATTGCGCCTTGCGTTAGTTAACCATTGAAAGATGTCTTTGAATTTTTAAAGCATTTTAGAACGCTTATTTCTTCATTTTAAGCTTCTCAGAACACTTTATTTCGCATAGGCATACATAGTAAACTTTAGGGTCACGCTGTGTACCCCCTAATTGACCTATAATTAATTCCTGTGGTAGGGTACACTATTACCCTGTAATATAATAGGTGGTCCAATTTAAAAATTATAGGTCAATATTAAGGTCCGATACCGTACCGTTAGTTAACATAGAAAAATGTCTTTGAATTTTTAAAGCATTTTAGAACGCTTATTTCCTCATTTTAAGCTTCTCAGAACACTTTATTTCGCATAGGCATACATAGTAAACTTTTGGGTCACTCTGCATACCCCCTAATTGACCTATAATTATTTCCTGTGGTAGGATACACTATAACCCTGTAATATAATACGTGGTCCAATTTAAAAATTATAGGTCAATATTAAGGTCCGATACCGTGCCGTTAGTTAACATAGAAAAGTGTCTTCGTATTTCCTTGTTTTAATGCACTATTTAAAATATACATAGTGCACCCCCTAATTGACCTATAATTATTTCCTGTGGTAGGGTACACTATTACCCTATGATATAATACCTGGTTCAAGTTAAATATTATGGGTCAATATTAAGGTCTGATATTGCGCCTTGCGTTAGTTAACCATTGAAAGATGTCTTTGAATTTTTAAAGCATTTTAGAACGCTTATTTCTTCATTTTAAGCATCTCAGAACACTTTATTTCGCATAGGCATACATAGTAAAATTTAGGGTCAGGCTGTGTACCCCCTAAATGACCTATAATTATTTCCTGTGGTAGGGTACACTATTACCCTGTAATATAATAGGTGGTCATATTTAAAAATTATAGGTCAATATTAAGGTCCGATACCGTACCGTTAGTTAACATAGAAAAATGTCTTTGAATTTTTAAAGCATTTTAGAACGCTTATTTCCTCATTTTAAGCTTCTCAGAACACTTTATTTCGCATATGCATACATAGTAAACTTTTGGGTCACTCTGCGTACCCCCTAATTGACCTATAATTATTTCCTGTGGTAGGGTACACTATAACCCTGTAATATAATACGTGGTCCAATTTAAAAATTATAGGTCAATATTAAGGTCCGATACCGTACCGTTAGTTAACATAGAAAAATGTCTTTGAATTTTTAAAGCATTTTAGAACGCTAATTTCTTCATTTTAAGCTTCTCAGAACACTCTATTTCGCATAGGCATACATAGTAAACTTTAGGGTCACGCTGTGTACCCTCTAATTGACCTATAATTATTTCCTGTGGTAGGATAAACTATATCCCTGTAATATAATACGTGGTCCAATTTAAAAATTATAGGTCAATATTAAGGTCCGATACCGTGCCGTTAGTTAACATAGAAAAGTGTCTTCGAATTTCCTTGTTTTAATGCACTATTTAAAATATACATAGTGTGCCCCCTAATTGACCTATAATTATTTCCTGTGGTAGGGTACACTATTACCCTGTGATATAATACCTGGTTTAAGTTAAATATTATGGGTCAATATTAAGGTCTGATATTGCGCCTTGCGTTAGTTAACCATTGAAAGATGTCTTTGAATTTTTAAAGCATTTTAGAACGCTTATTTCTTCATTTTAAGCATCTCAGAACACTCTAATTCGCATAGGCATACATAGTAAAATTTAGGGTCAAGCTGTGTACCCCCTAAATGACCTATAATTATTTCCTGTGGTAGGGTACACTATTACCCTGTAATATAATACGTGGTCCAATTTAAAAATTATAGGTCAATATTAAGGTCCGATACCGTGCCGTTAGTTAACATAGAAAAATGTCTTTGAATTTTTAAAGCATTTTAGAACGCTTATTTCCTCATTTTAAGCTTCTCAGAACACTTTATTTCGCATAGGCATACATAGTAAACTTTAGGGTCACGCTGTGTACCCCCTAATTGACCTATAATTATTTCCTTTGGTAGGGTACACTATTACCCTATAATATAATACCTGGTCCAATTTAAATATTATGGGTCAATATTAAGGTTTGATATTGCGCCTTGCGTTAGTTAACCATTGAAAGATGTCTTTGAATTTTTAAAGCATTTTAGAACGCTTATTTCTTCATTTTAAGCTTCTCAGAACACTTTATTTCGCATAGGCATACATAGTAAACTTTAGGGTCACGCTGTGTACCCCCTAATTGACCTATAATTATTTCCTGTGGTAGGGTACACTATTACCCTGTAATATAATAGGTGGTCCAATTTAAAAATTATAGGTCAATATTAAGGTCCGATACCGTACCGTTAGTTAACATAGAAAAATGTCTTTGAATTTTTAAAGCATTTTAGAACGCTTATTTCCTCATTTTAAGCTTCTCAGAACACTTTATTTCGCATAGGCATACATAGTAAACTTTTGGGTCACTCTGCGTACCCCCTAATTGACCTATAATTATTTCCTGTGGTAGGGTACACTATAACCCTGTAATATAATACGTGGTCCAATTTAAAAATTATAGGTCAATATTAAGGTCCGATACCGTGCCGTTAGTTAACATAGAAAAGTGTCTTCGTATTTCCTTGTTTTAATGCACTATTTAAAATATACATAGTGTACCCCCTAATTGACCTATAATTATTTCCTGTGGTAGGGTACACTATTACCCTGTAATATAATACCTGGTCCAATTTAAATATTATGGGTCAATATTAAGGTCTGATATTGCGCCTTGCGTTAGTTAACCATTGAAAGATGTCTTTGAATTTTTAAAGCATTTTAGAACGCTTATTTCTTCATTTTAAGCATCTCAGAACACTCTATTTCGCATAGGCATACATAGTAAAATTTAGGGTCAGGCTGTGTACCCCCTAAATGACCTATAATTATTTCCTGTGGAAGGGTACACTATTACCCTGTAATATAATACGTGGTCCAATTTAAAAATTATAGGTCAATATTAAGGTCCGATACCGTGCCGTTAGTTAACATAGAAAAATGTCTTTGAATTTTTAAAGCATTTTAGAACGCTTATTTCCTCATTTTAAGCTTCTCAGAACACTTTATTTCGCATAGGCATACATAGTAAACTTTAGGGTCACGCTGTGTACCCCCTAATTGACCTATAATTATTTCCTTTGGTAGGGTACACTATTACCCTATAATATAATACCTGGTCCAATTTAAATATTATGGGTCAATATTAAGGTTTGATATTGCGCCTTGCGTTAGTTAACCATTGAAAGATGTCTTTGAATTTTTAAAGCATTTTAGAACGCTTATTTCTTCATTTTAAGCTTCTCAGAACACTTTATTTCGCATAGGCATACATAGTAAACTTTAGGGTCACGCTGTGTACCCCCTAATTGACCTATAATTATTTCCTGTGGTAGGGTACACTATTACCCTGTAATATAATAGGTGGTCCAATTTAAAAATTATAGGTCAATATTAAGGTCCGATACCGTACCGTTAGTTAACATAGAAAAATGTCTTTGAATTTTTAAAGCATTTTAGAACGCTTATTTCCTCATTTTAAGCTTCTCAGAACACTTTATTTCGCATAGGCATACATAGTAAACTTTTGGGTCACTCTGCATACCCCCTAATTGACCTATAATTATTTCCTGTGGTAGGATACACTATAACCCTGTAATATAATACGTGGTCCAATTTAAAAATTATAGGTCAATATTAAGGTCCGATACCGTGCCGTTAGTTAACATAGAAAAGTGTCTTCGTATTTCCTTGTTTTAATGCACTATTTAAAATATACATAGTGCACCCCCTAATTGACCTATAATTATTTCCTGTGGTAGGGTACACTATTACCCTATGATATAATACCTGGTTCAAGTTAAATATTATGGGTCAATATTAAGGTCTGATATTGCGCCTTGCGTTAGTTAACCATTGAAAGATGTCTTTGAATTTTTAAAGCATTTTAGAACGCTTATTTCTTCATTTTAAGCATCTCAGAACACTTTATTTCGCATAGGCATACATAGTAAAATTTAGGGTCAGGCTGTGTACCCCCTAAATGACCTATAATTATTTCCTGTGGTAGGGTACACTATTACCCTGTAATATAATAGGTGGTCATATTTAAAAATTATAGGTCAATATTAAGGTCCGATACCGTACCGTTAGTTAACATAGAAAAATGTCTTTGAATTTTTAAAGCATTTTAGAACGCTTATTTCCTCATTTTAAGCTTCTCAGAACACTTTATTTCGCATATGCATACATAGTAAACTTTTGGGTCACTCTGCGTACCCCCTAATTGACCTATAATTATTTCCTGTGGTAGGGTACACTATAACCCTGTAATATAATACGTGGTCCAATTTAAAAATTATAGGTCAATATTAAGGTCCGATACCGTACCGTTAGTTAACATAGAAAAATGTCTTTGAATTTTTAAAGCATTTTAGAACGCTAATTTCTTCATTTTAAGCTTCTCAGAACACTCTATTTCGCATAGGCATACATAGTAAACTTTAGGGTCACGCTGTGTACCCTCTAATTGACCTATAATTATTTCCTGTGGTAGGATAAACTATATCCCTGTAATATAATACGTGGTCCAATTTAAAAATTATAGGTCAATATTAAGGTCCGATACCGTGCCGTTAGTTAACATAGAAAAGTGTCTTCGAATTTCCTTGTTTTAATGCACTATTTAAAATATACATAGTGTGCCCCCTAATTGACCTATAATTATTTCCTGTGGTAGGGTACACTATTACCCTGTGATATAATACCTGGTTCAAGTTAAATATTATGGGTCAATATTAAGGTCTGATATTGCGCCTTGCGTTAGTTAACCATTGAAAGATGTCTTTGAATTTTTAAAGCATTTTAGAACGCTTATTTCTTCATTTTAAGCATCTCAGAACACTCTAATTCGCATAGGCATACATAGTAAAATTTAGGGTCAAGCTGTGTACCCCCTAAATGACCTATAATTATTTCCTGTGGTAGGGTACACTATTACCCTGTAATATAATACGTGGTCCAATTTAAAAATTATAGGTCAATATTAAGGTCCGATACCGTGCCGTTAGTTAACATAGAAAAATGTCTTTGAATTTTTAAAGCATTTTAGAACGCTTATTTCCTCATTTTAAGCTTCTCAGAACACTTTATTTCGCATAGGCATACATAGTAAACTTTAGGGTCACGCTGTGTACCCCCTAATTGACCTATAATTATTTCCTTTGGTAGGGTACACTATTACCCTATAATATAATACCTGGTCCAATTTAAATATTATGGGTCAATATTAAGGTTTGATATTGCGCCTTGCGTTAGTTAACCATTGAAAGATGTCTTTGAATTTTTAAAGCATTTTAGAACGCTTATTTCTTCATTTTAAGCTTCTCAGAACACTTTATTTCGCATAGGCATACATAGTAAACTTTAGGGTCACGCTGTGTACCCCCTAATTGACCTATAATTATTTCCTGTGGTAGGGTACACTATTACCCTGTAATATAATAGGTGGTCCAATTTAAAAATTATAGGTCAATATTAAGGTCCGATACCGTACCGTTAGTTAACATAGAAAAATGTCTTTGAATTTTTAAAGCATTTTAGAACGCTTATTTCCTCATTTTAAGCTTCTCAGAACACTTTATTTCGCATAGGCATACATAGTAAACTTTTGGGTCACTCTGCGTACCCCCTAATTGACCTATAATTATTTCCTGTGGTAGGGTACACTATAACCCTGTAATATAATACGTGGTCCAATTTAAAAATTATAGGTCAATATTAAGGTCCGATACCGTGCCGTTAGTTAACATAGAAAAGTGTCTTCGTATTTCCTTGTTTTAATGCACTATTTAAAATATACATAGTGTACCCCCTAATTGACCTATAATTATTTCCTGTGGTAGGGTACACTATTACCCTGTAATATAATACCTGGTCCAATTGAAATATTATGGTTCCATATTAAGGTCTGATATCGCGCCTTGCGTTAGTTAACCATTGAAAGATGTCTTTGAATTTTTAAAGCATTTTAGAACGCTTATTTCCTCATTTTAAGCTTCTCAGAACACTTTATTTCGCATAGGCATACATAGTAAACTTTAGGGTCACGCTGTGTACCCCCTAATTGACCTATAATTATTTCCTTTGGTAGGGTACACTATTACCCTGTAATATAATACCTGGTCCAATTTAAATATTATGGGTCAATATTAAGGTTTGATATTGCGTATTGCGTTAGTTAACCATTGAAAGATGTCTTTGAATTTTTAAAGCATTTTAGAACGCTTATTTCTTCATTTTAAGCTTCTCAGAACACTTTATTTCGCATAGGCATACATAGTAAACTTTAGGGTCACGCTGTGTACCCCCTAATTGACTTATAATTATTTCCTGTGGTAGGGTACACTATTACCCTGTAGTATAATAGGTGGTCCAATTTAAAAATTATAGGTCAATATTAAGGTCCGATATAGTACCGTTAGTTAACATAGAAAAATGTCTTTGAATTTTTAAAGCATTTTAGAACGCTTATTTCCTCATTTTAAGCTTCTCAGAACACTTTATTTCGCATAGGCATACATAGTAAACTTTTGGGTCACTCTGCGTACCCCCTAATTGACCTATAATTATTTCCTGTGGTAGGGTACACTATAACCCTGTAATATAATACGTGGTCCAATTTAAAAAATATAGGTCAATATTAAGGTCCGATACCGTGCCGTTAGTTAACATAGAAAAGTGTCTTCGTATTTCCTTGTTTTAATGCACTATTTAAAATATACATAGTGCACCCCCTAATTGACCTATAATTATTTCCTGTGGTAGGGTACACTATTACCCTATGATATAATACCTGGTTCAAGTTAAATATTATGGGTCAATATTAAGGTCTGATATTGCGCCTTGCGTTAGTTAACCATTGAAAGATGTCTTTGAATTTTTAAAGCATTTTAGAACGCTTATTTCTTCATTTTAAGCATCTCAGAACACTCTATTTCGCATAGGCATACATAGTAAAATTTAGGGTCAGGCTGTGTACCCCCTAAATGACCTATAATTATTTCCTGTGGTAGGGTACACTATTACCCTGTAATATAATACGTGGTCCAATTTAAAAATTATAGGTCAATATTAAGGTCCGATACCGTGCCGTTAGTTAACATAGAAAAATGTCTTTGAATTTTTAAAGCATTTTAGAACGCTTATTTCCTCATTTTAAGCTTCTCAGAACACTTTATTTCGCATAGGCATACATAGTAAACTTTAGGGTCACGCTGAGTACCCCCTAATTGACCTATAATTATTTTCTGTGGTAGGGTACACTATCACCCTGTAATATAATACGTGGTCCAATTTAAAAATTATAGGTCAATATTAAGGTCCGATACCGTGCCGTTAGTTAACATAGAAAAGTGTCTTCGTATTTTCTTGTTTTAATGCACTATTTAAAATATACATAGTGTACCCCCTAATTGACCTATAATTATTTCCTGTTGTAGGGTACACTATTACCCTGTAATATAATACCTGGTCCAATTGAAATATTATGGTTCCATATTAAGGTCTGATATCGCGCCTTGCGTTAGTTAACCATTGAAAGATGTCTTTGAATTTTTAAAGCATTTTAGAACGCTTATTTCCTCATTTTAAGCTTCTCAGAACACTTTATTTCGCATAGGCATACATAGTAAACTTTAGGGTCACGCTGTGTACCCCCTAATTGACCTATAATTATTTCCTTTGGTAGGGTACACTATTACCCTGTAATATAATACCTGGTCCAATTTAAATATTATGGGTCAATATTAAGGTCTGATATCGCGCCTTGCGTTAGTTAACCATTGAGAGATGTCTTTGAATTTTTAAAGCATTTTAGAACGCTAATTTCTTCATTTTAAGCTTCTCAGAACACTCTATTTCGCATAGGCATACATAGTAAACTTTAGGGTCACGCTGTGTACCCTCTAATTGACCTATAATTATTTCCTGTGGTAGGATAAACTATAACCCTGTAGTATAATACGTGGTCCAATTTAAAAATTATAGGTCAATATTAAGGTCCGATACCGTGCCGTTAGTTAACATAGAAAAGTGTCTTCGAATTTCCTTGTTTTAATGCACTATTTAAAATATACATAGTGTGCCCCCTAATTGACCTATAATTTTTTCCTGTGGTAGGGTACACTATTACCCTGTGATATAATACCTGGTTCAAGTTAAATATTATGGGTCAATATTAAGGTCTGATATTGCGCCTTGCGTTAGTTAACCATTGAAAGATGTCTTTGAATTTTTAAAGCATTTTAGAACGCTTATTTCCTCATTTTAAGCTTCTCAGAACACTTTATTTCGCATAGGCATACATAGTAAACTTTAGGGTCACGCTGAGTACCCCCTAATTGACCTATAATTATTTTCTGTGGTAGGGTACACTATCACCCTGTAATATAATACGTGGTCCAATTTAAAAATTATAGGTCAATATTAAGGTCCGATACCGTGCCGTTAGTTAACATAGAAAAGTGTCTTCGAATTTCCTTGTTTTAATGCACTATTTAAAATATACATAGTGTGCCCCCTAATTGACCTATAATTATTTCCTGTGGTAGGGTACACTATTACCCTGTGATATAATACCTGGTTCAAGTTAAATATTATGGGTCAATATTAAGGTCTGATATTGCGCCTTGCGTTAGTTAACCATTGAAAGATGTCTTTGAATTTTTAAAGCATTTTAGAACGCTTATTTCTTCATTTTAAGCATCTCAGAACACTCTATTTCGCATAGGCATACATAGTAAAATTTAGGGTCAGGCTGTGTACCCCCTAAATGACCTATAATTATTTCCTGTGGTAGGGTACACTATTACCCTGTAATATAATACGTGGTCCAATTTAAAAATTATAGGTCAATATTAAGGTCCGATACCGTGCCGTTAGTTAACATAGAAAAATGTCTTTGAATTTTTAAAGCATTTTAGAACGCTTATTTCCTCATTTTAAGCTTCTCAGAACACTTTATTTCGCATAGGCATACATAGTAAACTTTAGGGCCACGCTGTGTTCCCCCTAATTGACCTATAATTATTTCCTTTGGTAGGGTACACTATTACCCTATAATATAATACCTGGTCCAATTTAAATATTATGGGTCAATATTAAGGTTTGATATTGCGCCTTGCGTTAGTTAACCATTGAAAGATGTCTTTGAATTTTTAAAGCATTTTAGAACGCTTATTTCTTCATTTTAAGCTTCTCAGAACACTTTATTTCGCATAGGCATACATAGTAAACTTTAGGGTCACGCTGTGTACCCCCTAATTGACCTATAATTATTTCCTGTGGTAGGGTACACTATAACCCTGTAATATAATACGTGGTCCAATTTAAAAATTATAGGTCAATATTAAGGTCCGATACCGTGCCGTTAGTTAACATAGAAAAGTGTCTTCGTATTTCCTTGTTTTAATGCACTATTTAAAATATACATAGTGTACCCCCTAATTGACCTATAATTATTTCCTGTGGTAGGGTACACTATTACCCTATGATATAATACCTGGTTCAAGTTAAATATTATGGGTCAATATTAAGGTCTGATATTGCGCCTTGCGTTAGTTAACCATTGAAAGATGTCTTTGAATTTTTAAAGCATTTTAGAACGCTTATTTCTTCATTTTAAGCATCTCAGAACACTCTATTTCGCATAGGCATACATAGTAAAATTTAGGGTCAGGCTGTGTACCCCCTAAATGACCTATAATTATTTCCTGTGGTAGGGTACACTATTACCCTGTAATATAATACGTGGTCCAATTTAAAAATTATAGGTCAATATTAAGGTCCGATACCGTGCCGTTAGTTAACATAGAAAAATGTCTTTGAATTTTTAAAGCATTTTAGAACGCTTATTTCCTCATTTTAAGCTTCTCAGAACACTTTATTTCGCATAGGCATACATAGTAAACTTTAGGGTCACGCTGAGTACCCCCTAATTGACCTATAATTATTTTCTGTGGTAGGGTACACTATCACCCTGTAATATAATACGTGGTCCAATTTAAAAATTATAGGTCAATATTAAGGTCCGATACCGTGCCGTTAGTTAACATAGAAAAGTGTCTTCGTATTTTCTTGTTTTAATGCACTATTTAAAATATACATAGTGTACCCCCTAATTGACCTATAATTATTTCCTGTTGTAGGGTACACTATTACCCTGTAATATAATACCTGGTCCAATTGAAATATTATGGTTCCATATTAAGGTCTGATATCGCGCCTTGCGTTAGTTAACCATTGAAAGATGTCTTTGAATTTTTAAAGCATTTTAGAACGCTTATTTCCTCATTTTAAGCTTCTCAGAACACTTTATTTCGCATAGGCATACATAGTAAACTTTAGGGTCACGCTGTGTACCCCCTAATTGACCTATAATTATTTCCTTTGGTAGGGTACACTGTTACCCTGTAGTATAATAGGTGGTCCAATTTAAAAATTATAGGTCAATATTAAGGTCCGATATAGTACCGTTAGTTAACATAGAAAAATGTCTTTGAATTTTTAAAGCATTTTAGAACGCTTATTTCCTCATTTTAAAATTCTCAGAACACTTTATTTCGCATAGGCATACATAGTAAACTTTTGGGTCACTCTGCGTACCCCCTAATTGACCTATAATTATTTCCTGTGGTAGGGTACACTATAACCCTGTAATATAATACGTGGTCCAATTTAAAAATTATAGGTCAATATTAAGGTCCGATACCGTGCCGTTAGTTAACATAGAAAAGTGTCTTCGTATTTCCTTGTTTTAATGCACTATTTAAAATATACATAGTGCACCCCCTAATTGACCTATAATTATTTCCTGTGGTAGGGTACACTATTACCCTATGATATAATACCTGGTTCAAGTTAAATATTATGGGTCAATATTAAGGTCTGATATTGCGCCTTGCGTTAGTTAACCATTGAAAGATGTCTTTGAATTTTTAAAGCATTTTAGAACGCTTATTTCTTCATTTTAAGCATCTCAGAACACTCTATTTCGCATAGGCATACATAGTAAAATTTAGGGTCAGGCTGTGTACCCCCTAAATGACCTATAATTATTTCCTGTGGTAGGGTACACTATTACCCTGTAATATAATACGTGGTCCAATTTAAAAATTATAGGTCAATATTAAGGTCCGATACCGTGCCGTTAGTTAACATAGAAAAATGTCTTTGAATTTTTAAAGCATTTTAGAACGCTTATTTCCTCATTTTAAGCTTCTCAGAACACTTTATTTCGCATAGGCATACGTAGTAAACTTTAGGGTCACGCTGAGTACCCCCTAATTGACCTATAATTATTTTCTGTGGTAGGGTACACTATCACCCTGTAGTATAATACGTGGTCCAATTTAAAAATTATAGGTCAATATTAAGGTCCGATACCGTGCCGTTAGTTAACATAGAAAAGTGTCTTCGTATTTTCTTGTTTTAATGCACTATTTAAAATATACATAGTGTACCCCCTAATTGACCTATAATTATTTCCTGTTGTAGGGTACACTATTACCCTGTAATATAATACCTGGTCCAATTGAAATATTATGGTTCCATATTAAGGTCTGATATCGCGCCTTGCGTTAGTTAACCATTGAAAGATGTCTTTGAATTTTTAAAGCATTTTAGAACGCTTATTTCCTCATTTTAAGCTTCTCAGAACACTTTATTTCGCATAGGCATACATAGTAAACTTTAGGGTCACGCTGTGTACCCCCTAATTGACCTATAATTATTTCCTTTGGTAGGGTACACTATTACCCTGTAATATAATACCTGGTCCAATTTAAATATTATGGGTCAATATTAAGGTCTGATATCGCGCCTTGCGTTAGTTAACCATTGAGAGATGTCTTTGAATTTTTAAAGCATTTTAGAACGCTAATTTCTTCATTTTAAGCTTCTCAGAACACTCTATTTCGCATAGGCATACATAGTAAACTTTAGGGTCACGCTGTGTACCCTCTAATTGACCTATAATTATTTCCTGTGGTAGGATAAACTATAACCCTGTAGTATAATACGTGGTCCAATTTAAAAATTATAGGTCAATATTAAGGTCCGATACCGTGCCGTTAGTTAACATAGAAAAGTGTCTTCGAATTTCCTTGTTTTAATGCACTATTTAAAATATACATAGTGTGCCCCCTAATTGACCTATAATTTTTTCCTGTGGTAGGGTACACTATTACCCTGTGATATAATACCTGGTTCAAGTTAAATATTATGGGTCAATATTAAGGTCTGATATTGCGCCTTGCGTTAGTTAACCATTGAAAGATGTCTTTGAATTTTTAAAGCATTTTAGAACGCTTATTTCTTCATTTTAAGCATCTCAGAACACTCTATTTCGCATAGGCATACATAGTAAAATTTAGGGTCAGGCTGTGTACCCCCTAAATGACCTATAATTATTTCCTGTGGTAGGGTACACTATTACCCTGTAATATAATACGTGGTCCAATTTAAAAATTATAGGTCAATATTAAGGTCCGATACCGTGCCGTTAGTTAACATAGAAAAATGTCTTTGAATTTTTAAAGCATTTTAGAACGCTTATTTCCTCATTTTAAGCTTCTCAGAACACTTTATTTCGCATAGGCATACATAGTAAACTTTAGGGTCACGCTGTGTACCCCCTAATTGACCTATAATTATTTCCTTTGGTAGGGTACACTATTACCCTATAATATAATACCTGGTCCAATTTAAATATTATGGGTCAATATTAAGGTTTGATATTGGGCCTTGCGTTAGTTAACCATTGAAAGATGTCTTTGAATTTTTAAAGCATTTTAGAACGCTTATTTCTTCATTTTAAGCTTCTCAGAACACTTTATTTCGCATAGGCATACATATTAAACTTTAGGGTCACGCTGTGTACCCCCTAATTGACCTATAATTATTTCCTGTGGTAGGGTACACTATTACCCTGTAATATAATAGGTGGTCCAATTTAAAAATTATAGGTCAATATTAAGGTCCGATACCGTACCGTTAGTTAACATAGAAAAATGTCTTTGAATTTTTAAAGCATTTTAGAACGCTTATTTCCTCATTTTAAGCTTCTCAGAACACTTTATTTCGCATAGGCATACATAGTAAACTTTAGGGTCACTCTGCGTACCCCCTAATTGACCTATAATTATTTCCTGTGGTAGGGTACACTATAACCCTGTAATATAATACGTGGTCCAATTTAAAAATTATAGGTCAATATTAAGGTCCGATACCGTGCCGTTAGTTAACATAGAAAAGTGTCTTCGTATTTCCTTGTTTTAATGCACTATTTAAAATATACATTGTGTACCCCCTAATTGACCTATAATTATTTCCTGTGGTAGGGTACACTATTACCCTGTAATATAATACCTGGTCCAATTTAAATATTATGGGTCAATATTAAGGTCTGATATTGCGCCTTGCGTTAGTTAACCATTGAAAGATGTCTTTGAATTTTTAAAGCATTTTAGAACGCTTATTTCTTCATTTAAAGCATCTCATAACACTCTATTTCGCATAGGCATACATAGTAAACTTTAGGGTCACTCTGTGTACCCCAGGGTTTCCGCTACGGTAGCTTTTTTCGCAAAATGCGAAAAGACCCCTCAAAAATGCTAAAATTCAACAAAGCATTTTCGCCTTTTTGCTAAAGGATTTTACTAAATTCCATTAAAAAAAAAGCTTACTGATAGATTGGGAGATTTGGATAAAATCGAAATGTTCAATATATTTATACCTAGCAGGATGCCCCATAGTTCGGAAGAATTACAGCATTATGGTGTAAAGGAAATCCGTTGCATTTTCAATTTGTTTTCGGAATCTGAATTACAGAAACTGAATTACTTTGTGAATGGGGATTATTTAAACACATCTTAATGCAACGATGTAAAAACATGTCATTTAATGAATCACTTTTATTTTTATATACCAATGATGTGTCTGAACAGTACCCATTAATAACTTCTGTTATAGAGTATTGTGCAACAATACCAATGCACACTGTTGACTGTGAAAGGGGCTTTAGCTGCCTTAATTTGATTAAAACTAATATTCGAAACAGGTTGTTAATCAACCATGTAAACAATTTGTTAATGATTAATATTGAGGGCCCTGAAAGTGCATTTAACTTTCAAGAAGCATTTGTAAAATGGGCAAACATGAAAGAAAGGAAGATTGTTAATTATAAACCAAAATGTTTTGATAAATAATAAATGTGTTTTTTTTTTCGTTATAGGTATTCTTTTTGATATTCTTGTACATTAAGCTATTCTTTGTCAGATAACTTACAGTACTTGTTTGATATAAAGTAATTTTATAAGCCTAATGGCATTTTAGCATTTTGCTAAAACTTTTTTTCAGATTTTAGCTTTTTTGCTAACGAATTTTTAGACTCAGCTTAAACCCTGGTGTACCCCCTAATTGACCTATAATTATTTCCTGTGGTAGGGTACACTATAACCCTGTAATATAATACGTGGTCCAATTTCAAAATTATAGGTCAATATTAAGGTCCGATACCGTGCCGTTAGTTAACATAGAAAAGTGTCTTCGTATTTCCTTGTTTTAATGCACTATTTAAATATACATAGTGCACCCCCTAATTGACCTATAATTATTTCCTGTGGTAGGGTACACTATTACCCTGTAATATAATACCTGGTCCAATTTAAATATTATGGGTCAATATTAAGGTCGGATATTGCGCCTTGCGTTAGTTAACCATTGAAAGATGTCTTTGAATTTTTAAAGCATTTTAGAACGCTTATTTCTTCATTTTAAGCTTCTCAGAACACTCTATTTCGCATAGGCATACATAGTAAAATTTAGGGTCACGCTGTGTACCCCCTAAATGACCTATAATTATTTCCTGTTTTAGGGTACACTATTACCCTGTAATATAATACGTGGTCCAATTTAAAAATTATAGGTCAATATTAAGTTCCGATACCGTGCCGTTAGTTAACATTGAAAAATGTCTTCGTATTTCCTTGTTTTAATGCACTATTTAAAATATACATAGTGTAAACCCTAATTGACCTATAATTATTTCCTGTGGTAGGGTACACTATTACCCTGTAATACAATACCTGGTTAAATTTAAATATTATGGGTCAATATTAAGGTTTGATATTCCGCCTTGCGTTAGTTAACCATTGAAAGATGTCTTTGAATTTTTAAAGCATTTTAGAACGCTTATTTCTTCATTTTAAGCTTCTCAGAACACTTTATTTCGCATAGGCATACATAGTAAACTTTAGGGTCACGCTGTGTACCCCCTAATTGACCTATAATTATTTCCTGTGGTAGGGTACACTATTACCCTGTAATATAATAGGTGGTCCAATTTAAAAATTATAGGTCAATATTAAGGTCCGATACCGTGCCGTTAGTTAACATAGAAAAATGTCTTTGAATTTTTAAAGCATTTTAGAGCGCTTATTTCCTCATTTTAAGCTTCTCAGAACACTTTATTTCGCATAGGCATACATAGTAAACTTTAGGGTCCCGCTGAGTACCCCCTAATTGACCTATAATTATTTTCTGTGGTAGGGTACACTATCACCCTGTAATATAATACGTGGTCCAATTTAAAAATTATAGGTCAATATTAAGGTCCGATACCGTGCCGTTAGTTAACATAGAAAAGTGTCTTCGTATTTTCTTGTTTTAATGCACTATTTAAAATATACATAGTGTACCCCCTAATTGACCTATAATTATTTCCTGTTGTAGGGTACACTACTACCCTCTAATATAATACCTGGTCCAATTGAAATATTATGGTTCCATATTAAGGTCTGATATCGCGCCTTGCGTTAGTTAACCATTGAAAGATGTCTTTGAATTTTTAAAGCATTTTAGAACGCTTATTTCCTCATTTTAAGCTTCTCAGAACACTTTATTTCGCATAGGCATACATAGTAAACTTTAGGGTCACGCTGTGTACCCCCTAATTGACCTATAATTATTTCCTTTGGTAGGGTACACTATTACCCTGTAATATAATAGGTGGTTCAATTTATAAAATATAGGTCAATATTAAGGTCCGATACCGTGCCGTTAGTTAACATAGAAAAATGTCTTTGAATTTTTAAAGCATTTTAGAACGCTTATTTCCTCATTTTAAGCTTCTCAGAACACTTTATTTCGCATAGGCATACATAGTAAACTTTTGGGTCACTCTGCGTACCCCCTAATTGACCTATAATTATTTCCTGTGGTAGGGTACACTTTAACCCTGTAATATAATACGTGGTCCAATTTAAAAATTATAGGTCAATATTAAGGTCCGATACCGTGCCGTTAGTTAACATAGAAAAGTGTCTTCGTATTTCCTTGTTTTAATGCACTATTTAAAATATACATAGTGTACCCCCTAATTGACCTATAATTATTTCCTGTTGTAGGGTACACTATTACCCTGTAATATAATACCTGGTCTAATTTAAATATTATGGGTCAATATTAACGTCTGATATTGCGCCTTGCGTTAGTTAACCATTGAAAGATGTCTTTGAATTTTTAAAGCATTTTAGAACGCTTATTTCTTCATTTTAAGCTTCTCAGAACACTCTATTTCGCATAGGCATACATAGTAAAATTTAGGGTCACGCTGTGTACCCCCTAAATGACCTATAATTATTTCCTGTGGTAGGGTACACTTTAACCCTGTAATATAATACGTGGTCCAATTTAAAAATTATAGGTCAATTTTAAGGTCCGATACCGTGCCGTTAGTTAACATAGAAAAGTGTCTTCGTATTTCCTTGTTTTAATGCACTATTTAAAATATACATAGTGTACCCCCTAATTGACCTATAATTATTTCCTGTGGTAGGGTACACTATTACCCTGTAATATAATAGGTGGTCCAATTTAAAAATTATAGGTCAATATTAAGGTCCGATACCGTGCCGTTAGTTAACATAGAAAAATGTCTTTGAATTTTTAAAGCATTTTAGAGCGCTTATTTCCTCATTTTAAGCTTCTCAGAACACTTTATTTCGCATAGGCATACATAGTAAACTTTAGGGTCACGCTGAGTACCCCCTAATTGACCTATAATTATTTTCTGTGGTAGGGTACACTATCACCCTATAATATAATACGTGGTCCAATTTAAAAATTATAGGTCAATATTAAGGTCCGATACCGTGCCGTTAGTTAACATAGAAAAGTGTCTTCGTATTTTCTTGTTTTAATGCACTATTTAAAATATACATAGTGTACCCCCTAATTGACCTATAATTATTTCCTGTTGTAGGGTACACTATTACCCTCTAATATAATACCTGGTCCAATTGAAATATTATGGTTCCATATTAAGGTCTGATATCGCGCCTTGCGTTAGTTAACCATTGAAAGATGTCTTTGAATTTTTAAAGCATTTTAGAACGCTTATTTCCTCATTTTAAGCTTCTCAGAACACTTTATTTCGCATAGGCATACATAGTAAACTTTAGGGTCACGCTGTGTACCCCCTAATTGACCTATAATTATTTCCTTTGGTAGGGTACACTATTACCCTGTAATATAATACCTGGTCCAATTTAAATATTATGGGTCAATATTAAGGTCTGATATTGCGCCTTGCGTTAGTTAACCATTGAAAGATGTCTTTGAATTTTTAAAGCATTTTAGAACGCTTATTTCTTCATTTTAAGCTTCTCAGAACACTCTATTTCGCATAGGCATAAATAGTAAAATTTAGGGTCACGCTGTGTACCCCCTAAATGACCTATAATTATTTCCTGTGGTAGGGTACACTATTACCCTGTAATATAATACGTGGTCCAATTTAAAAATTATAGGTCAATATTAAGTTCCGATACCGTGCCGTTAGTTAACATTGAAAAATGTCTTCGTATTTCCTTGTTTTAATGCACTATTTAAAATATACATAGTGTACCCCCTAATTGACCTATAATTATTTCCTGTGGTAGGGTACACTATTACCGTGTAATACAATACCTGGTTCAATTTAAATATTATGGGTCAATATTAAGGTTTGATATTGCGCCTTGCGTTAGTTAACCATTGAAAGATGTCTTTGAATTTTTAAAGCATTTTAGAACGCTTATTTCTTCATTTTAAGCTTCTCAGAACACTTTATTTCGCATAGGCATACATAGTAAACTTTAGGGTCACGCTGTGTACCCCCTAATTGCCTATAATTATTTCCTGTGGTAGGGTACACTATTACCCTGTAATATAATAGGTGGTCCAATTTATAAAATATAGGTCAATATTAAGGTCCGATACCGTGCCGTTAGTTAACATAGAAAAATGTCTTTGAATTTTTAAAGCATTTTAGAACGCTTATTTCCTCATTTTAAGCTTCTCAGAACACTTTATTTCGCATAGGCATACATAGTAAACTTTTGGGTCACTCTGCGTACCCCCTAATTGACCTATAATTATTTCCTGTGGTAGGGTACACTTTAACCCTGTAATATAATACGTGGTCCAATTTAAAAATTATAGGTCAATATTAAGGTCCGATACCGTGCCGTTAGTTAACATAGAAAAGTGTCTTCGTATTTCCTTGTTTTAATGCACTATTTAAAATATACATAGTGTACCCCCTAATTGACCTATAATTATTTCCTGTTGTAGGGTACACTATTACCCTGTAATATAATACCTGGTCTAATTTAAATATTATGGGTCAATATTAAGGTCTGATATTGCGCCTTGCGTTAGTTAACCATTGAAAGATGTCTTTGAATTTTTAAAGCATTTTAGAATGCTTATTTCTTCATTTTAAGCTTCTCAGAACACTCTATTTCGCATAGGCATACATAGTAAAATTTAGGGTCACGCTGTGTACCCCCTAAATGACCTATAATTATTTCCTGTGGTAGGGTACACTATTACCCTGTAATATAATACGTGGTCCAATTTAAAAATTATAGGTCAATATTAAGTTCCGATACCGTGCCGTTAGTTAACATTGAAAAATGTCTTCGTATTTCCTTGTTTTAATGCACTATTTAAAATATACATAGTGTACCCCCTAATTGACCTATAATTATTTCCTGTGGTAGGGTACACTATTACCGTGTAATACAATACCTGGTTCAATTTAAATATTATGGGTCAATATTAAGGTTTGATATTGCGCCTTGCGTTAGTTAACCATTGAAAGATGTCTTTGAATTTTTAAAGCATTTTAGAACGCTTATTTCTTCATTTTAAGCTTCTCAGAACACTTTATTTCGCATAGGCATACATAGTAAACTTTAGGGTCACGCTGTGTACCCCCTAATTGCCTATAATTATTTCCTGTGGTAGGGTACACTATTACCCTGTAATATAATAGGTGGTCCAATTTATAAAATATAGGTCAATATTAAGGTCCGATACCGTGCCGTTAGTTAACATAGAAAAATGTCTTTGAATTTTTAAAGCATTTTAGAACGCTTATTTCCTCATTTTAAGCTTCTCAGAACACTTTATTTCGCATAGGCATACATAGTAAACTTTTGGGTCACTCTGCGTACCCCCTAATTGACCTATAATTATTTCCTGTGGTAGGGTACACTTTAACCCTGTAATATAATACGTGGTCCAATTTAAAAATTATAGGTCAATATTAAGGTCCGATACCGTGCCGTTAGTTAACATAGAAAAATGTTTTTGAATTTTTAAAGCATTTTAGAACGCTTATTTCCTCATTTTAAGCTTCTCAGAACACTTTATTTCGCATAGGCATACATAGTAAACTTTTGGGTCACTCTGCGTACCCCCTAATTGACCTATAATTATTTCCTGTGGTAGGGTACACTATTACCCTGTAATATAATACGTGGTCCAATTTAAAAAATATAGGTCAATATTAAGGTCCGATACCGTGCCGTTAGTTAACATAGAAAAGTGTCTTCGTATTTTCTTGTTTTAATGCACTATTTAAAATATACATAGTGTACCCCCTAATTGACCTATAATTATTTCCTGTTGTAGGGTACACTATTACCCTGTAATATAATACCTGGTCCAATTGAAATATTATGGTTCCATATTAAGGTCTGATATCGCGCCTTGCGTTAGTTAACCATTGAAAGATGTCTTTGAATTTTTAAAGCATTTTAGAAAGCTTATTTCCTCATTTTAAGCTTCTCAGAACACTTTATTTCGCATAGGCATACATAGTAAACTTTAGGGTCACGCTGTGTACCCCCTAATTGACCTATAATTATTTCCTTTGGTAGGGTACACTATTACCCTGTAATATAATACCTGGTCCAATTTAAATATTATTGGTCAATATTAAGGTCTGATATTGCGCCTTGCGTTAGTTAACCATTGAAAGATGTCTTTGAATTTTTAAAGCATTTTAGAACGCTTATTTCTTCATTTTAAGCTTCTCAGAACACTCTATTTCGCATAGGCATACATAGTAAAATTTAGGGTCACGCTGTGTACCCCCTAAATGACCTATAATTATTTCCTGTGGTAGGGTACACTATTACCCTGTAATATAATACGTGGTCCAATTTAAAAATTATAGGTCAATATTAAGTTCCGATACCGTGCCGTTAGTTAACATTGAAAAATGTCTTCGTATTTCCTTGTTTTAATGCACTATTTAAAATATACATAGTGTACCCCCTAATTGACCTATAATTATTTCCTGAGGTAGGGTACACTATTACCCTGTAATATAATACCTGGTCCAATTTAAATATTATTGGTCAATATTAAGGTCTGATATTGCGCCTTGCGTTAGTTAACCATTGAAAGATGTCTTTGAATTTTTAAAGCATTTTAGAACGCTTATTTCTTCATTTTAAGCTTCTCAGAACACTCTATTTCGCATAGGCATACATAGTAAAATTTAGGGTCACGCTGTGTACCCCCTAAATGACCTATAATTATTTCCTGTGGTAGGGTACACTATTACCCTGTAATATAATACGTGGTCCAATTTAAAAATTATAGGTCAATATTAAGTTCCGATACCGTGCCGTTAGTTAACATTGAAAAATGTCTTCGTATTTCCTTGTTTTAATGCACTATTTAAAATATACATAGTGTACCCCCTAATTGACCTATAATTATTTCCTGTGGTAGGGTACACTATTATCGTGTAATACAATACCTGGTTCAATTTAAATATTATGGGTCAATATTAAGGTTTGATATTGCGCCTTGCGTTAGTTAACCATTGAAAGATGTCTTTGAATTTTTAAAGCATTTTAGAACGCTTATTTCTTCATTTTAAGCTTCTCAGAACACTTTATTTCGCATAGGCATACATAGTAAACTTTAGGGTCACGCTGTGTACCCCCTAATTGACCTATAATTATTTCCTGTGGTAGGGTACACTATTACCCTGTAATATAATAGGTGGTCCAATTTATAAAATATAGGTCAATATTAAGGTCCGATACCGTGCCGTTAGTTAACATAGAAAAATGTCTTTGAATTTTTAAAGCATTTTAGAACGCTTATTTCCTCATTTTAAGCTTCTCAGAACACTTTATTTCGCATAGGCATACATAGTAAACTTTTGGGTCACTCTGCGTACCCCCTAAATGACCTATAATTATTTCCTGTGGTAGGGTACACTATTACCCTGTAATATAATACGTGGTCCAATTTAAAAATTATAGGTCAATATTAAGTTCCGATACCGTGCCGTTAGTTAACATTGAAAAATGTCTTCGTATTTCCTTGTTTTAATGCACTATTTAAAATATACATAGTGTACCCCCTAATTGACCTATAATTATTTCCTGTGGTAGGGTACACTATTACCCTGTAATACAATACCTGGTTCAATTTAAATATTATGGGTCAATATTAAGGTTTGATATTGCGCCTTGCGTTAGTTAACCATTGAAAGATGTCTTTGAATTTTTAAAGCATTTTAGAACGCTTATTTCTTCATTTTAAGCTTCTCAGAACACTCTATTTCGCATAGGCAGACATAGTAAAATTTAGGGTCACGCTGTGTACCCCCTAAATGACCTATAATTATTTCCTGTGGTAGGGTACACTATTACCCTGTAATATAATACGTGGTCCAATTTAAAAATTATAGGTCAATATTAAGTTCCGATACCGTGCCGTTAGTTAACATTGAAAAATGTCTTCGTATTTCCTTGTTTTAATGCACTATTTAAAATATACATAGTGTACCCCCTAATTGACCTATAATTATTTCCTGTGGTAGGGTACACTATTACCCTGTAATACAATACCTGGTTCAATTTAAATATTATGGGTCAATATTAAGGTTTGATATTGCGCCTTGCGTTAGTTAACCATTGAAAGATGTCTTTGAATTTTTAAAGCATTTTAGAACGCTTATTTCTTCATTTTAAGCTTCTCAGAACACTTTATTTCGCATAGGCATACATAGTAAACTTTAGGGTCACGCTGTGTACCCCCTAATTGACCTATAATTATTTCATGTGGTACACTATAACCCTGTAATATAATACGTGGTCCAATTTAAAAATTATAGGTCAATATTAATTTCCGATACCGTGCCGTTAGTTAACCATTGAAAGATGTCTTTGAATTTTTAAAGCATTTTAGAGCGCTTATTTCCTCATTTTAAGCTTCTCAGAACACTTTATTTCGCATAGGCATACATAGTAAACTTTAGGGTCACGCTGAGTACCCCCTAAATGACCTATAATTATTTCCTGTGGTAGGGTACACTATTACCCTGTAATATAATACGTGGTCCAATTTAAAAATTATAGGTCAATATTAAGTTCCGATACCGTGCCGTTAGTTAACATTGAAAAATGTCTTCGTATTTCCTTGTTTTAATGCACTATTTAAAATATACATAGTGTACCCCCTAATTGACCTATAATTATTTCCTGTGGTAGGGTACACTATTACCCTGTAATACAATACCTGGTTCAATTTAAATATTATGGGTCAATATTAAGGTTTGATATTGCGCCTTGCGTTAGTTAACCATTGAAAGATGTCTTTGAATTTTTAAAGCATTTTAGAACGCTTATTTCTTCATTTTAAGCTTCTCAGAACACTTTATTTCGCATAGGCATACATAGTAAACTTTAGGGTCACGCTGTGTACCCCCTAATTGACCTATAATTATTTCCTGTGGTAGGGTACACTATTACCCTGTAATATAATAGGTGGTCCAATTTATAAAATATAGGTCAATATTAAGGTCCGATACCGTGCCGTTAGTTAACATAGAAAAATGTCTTTGAATTTTTAAAGCATTTTAGAACGCTTTTTTCCTCATTTTAAGCTTCTCAGAACACTCTATTTCGCATAAACATACATAGTAAAATTTAGGGTCACGCTGTGTACCCCCTAAATGACCTATAATTATTTCCTGTGGTAGGGTACACTATTACCCTGTAATATAATACGTGGTCCAATTTAAAAAATATAGGTCAATATTAAGGTCCGATACCGTGCCGTTAGTTAACATAGAAAAGTGTCTTCGTATTTCCTTGTTTTAATGCACTATTTAAAATATACATAGTGTACCCCCTAATTGACCTATAATTATTTCCTGTTGTAGGGTACACTATTACACTGTAATATAATACCTGGTCCAATTTAAATATTATGGGTCAATATTAAGGTCTGATATTGCGCCTTGCGTTAGTTAACCATTGAAAGATGTCTTTGAATTTTTAAAGCATTTTAGAACGCTTATTTCTTCATTTTAAGCTTCTCAGAACACTCTATTTCGCATAGGCAGACATAGTAAAATTTAGGGTCACGCTGTGTACCCCCTAAATGACCTATAATTATTTCCTGTGGTAGGGTACACTATTACCCTGTAATATAATACGTGGTCCAATTTAAAAATTATAGGTCAATATTAAGTTCCGATACCGTGCCGTTAGTTAACATTGAAAAATGTCTTAGTATTTCCTTGTTTTAATGCACTATTTAAAATATACATAGTGTACCCCCTAATTGACCTATAATTATTTCCTGTGGTAGGGTACACTATTACCCTGTAATACAATACCTGGTTCAATTTAAATATTATGGGTCAATATTAAGGTTTGATATTGCGCCTTGCGTTAGTTAACCATTGAAAGATGTCTTGGAATTTTTAAAGCATTTTAGAACGCTTATTTCTTCATTTTAAGCTTCTCAGAACACTTTATTTCGCATAGGCATACATAGTAAACTTTAGGGTCACGCTGTGTACCCCCTAATTGACCTATAATTATTTCATGTGGTACACTATAACCCTGTAATATAATACGTGGTCCAATTTAAAAATTATAGGTCAATATTAAGGTCCGATACCGTGCCGTTAGTTAACCATTGAAAGATGTCTTTGAATTTTTAAAGCATTTTAGAGCGCTTATTTCCTCATTTTAAGCTTCTCAGAACACTTTATTTCGCATAGGCATACATAGTAAACTTTAGGGTCACGCTGAGTACCCCCTAATTGACCTATAATTATTTCCTTTGGTAGGGTACACTATTACCCTGTAATATAATACCTGGTCCAATTTAAATATTATGGGTCAATATTAAGGTCTGATATTGCGCCTTGCGTTAGTTAACCATTGAAAGATGTCTTTGAATTTTTAAAGCATTTTAGAACGCTTATTTCTTCATTTTAAGCTTCTCAGAACACTCTATTTCGCATAGGCATACATAGTAAAATTTAGGGTCACGCTGTGTACCCCCTAAATGACCTATAATTATTTCCTGTGGTAGGGTACACTATTACCCTGTAATATAATACGTGGTCCAATTTAAAAATTATAGGTCAATATTAAGTTCCGATACCGTGCCGTTAGTTAACATTGAAAAATGTCTTTGTATTTCCTTGTTTTAATGCACTATTTAAAATATACATAGTGTACCCCCTAATTGACCTATAATTATTTCCTGTGGTAGGGTACACTATTACCCTGTAATACAATACCTGGTTCAATTTAAATATTATGGGTCAATATTAAGGTTTGATATTGCGCCTTGCGTTAGTTAACCATTGAAAGATGTCTTTGAATTTTTAAAGCATTTAAGAACGCTTATTTCTTCATTTTAAGCTTCTCAGAACACTTTATTTCGCATAGGCATACATAGTAAACTTTAGGGTCACGCTGTGTACCCCCTAATTGACCTATAATTATTTCCTGTGGTAGGGTACACTATAACCCTGTAATATAATACGTGGTCCAATTTAAAAATTATAGGTCAATATTAAGGTCCGATACCGTGCCGTTAGTTAACATAGAAAAGTGTCTTCGAATTTCCTTGTTTTAATGCACTATTTAAAATATACATAGTGTACCCCCTAATTGACCTATAATTATTTCCTGTGGTAGGGTACACTATTTCCCTGTGATATAATACCTGGTTCAAGTTAAATATTATGGGTCAATATTAAGGTCTGATATTGCGCCTTGCGTAAGTTTACCATTGAAAGATGTCTTTGAATTTTTAAAGCATTTTAGAACGCTTATTTCTTCATTTTAAGCTTCTCAGAACACTCTATTTCGCATAGGCATACATAGTAAAATTTAGGGTCACGCTGTGTACCCCCTAAATGACCTATAATTATTTTCTGTGGTAGGGTACACTATTACCCTGTAATATAATACGTGGTCCAATTTAAAAATTATAGGTCAATATTAAGTTCCGATACCGTGCCGTTAGTTAACATTGAAAAATGTCTTCGTATTTCCTTGTTTTAATGCACTATTTAAAATATACATAGTGTACCCCCTAATTGACCTATAATTATTTCCTGTTGTAGGGTACACTATTACCCTGTAATATAATACCTGGTCCAATTTAAATATTATGGGTCAATATTAAGGTCTGATATTGCGCCTTGCGTTAGTTAACCATTGAAAGATGTCTTTGAATTTTTAAAGCATTTTAGAACGCTTATTTCTTCATTTTAAGCTTCTCAGAACACTTTATTTCGCATAGGCATACATAGTAAACTATAGGGTCACGCTGTGTACCCCCTAATTGACCTATAATTATTTCCTGTGGTAGGGTACACTATTACCCTGCAATATAATAGGTGGTCCAATTTATAAAATATAGGTCAATATTAAGGTCCGATACCGTGCCGTTAGTTAACATAGAAAAATGTCTTTGAATTTTTAAAGCATTTTAGAACGCTTATTTCCTCATTTTAAGCTTCTAAGAACACTTTATTTCGCATAGGCATACATAGTAAAGTTTTGGGTCACTCTGCGTACCCCCTAATTGACCTATAATTATTTCCTGTGGTAGGGTACACTATAACCCTGTAATATAATACGTGGTCCAATTTAAAAATTATAGGTCAATATTAAGGTCCGATACCGTGCCGTTAGTTAACATAGAAAAGTGTCTCCGTATTTCCTTGTTTTAATGCACTATTTAAAATATACATAGTGTACCCCCTAATTGACCTATAATTATTTCCTGTTGTAGGGTACACTATTACCCTGTAATATAATACCTGGTCCAATTTAAATATTATGGGTCAATATTAAGGTCTGATATTGCGCCTTGCGTTAGTTAACCATTGAAAGATGTCTTTGAATTTTTAAAGCATTTTAGAACGCTTATTTCTTCATTTTAAGCATCTCAGAACACTCTATTTCGCATAAGCATACATAGTAAACTTTAGGGTCACTCTGTGTACCCCCTAATTGACCTATAATTATTTCCTGTGGTAGGGTACACTATAACCCTGTAATATAATACGTGGTCCAATTTAAAAATTATAGGTCAACATTAAGGTCCGATACCGTGCCGTTAGTTAACATAGAAAAGTGTCTTCGTATTTCCTTGTTTTAATGCACTATTTAAAATATACATAGTGTAAACCCTAATTGACCTATAATTATTTCCTGTGGTAGGGTACACTATTACCCTGTAATACAATACCTGGTTCAATTTAAATATTATGGGTCAATATTAAGGTTTGATATTGCGCCTTGCGTTAGTTAACCATTGAAAGATGTCTTTGAATTTTTAAAGCATTTTAAAACGCTTATTTCTTCATTTTAAGCTTCTCAGAACACTTTATTTCGCATAGGCATACATAGCAAACTTTAGGGTCACGCTGTGTACCCCCTAAATGACCTATAATTATTTCCTGTGGTAGGGTACACTATTACCCTGTAATATAATACGTGGTCCAATTTAAAAATTATAGGTCAATATTAAGTTCCGATACCGTGCCGTTAGTTAACATTGAAAAATGTCTTCGTATTTCCTTGTTTTAATGCACTATTTAAAATATACATAGTGTAAACCCTAATTGACCTATAATTATTTCCTGTGGTAGGGTACACTATTACCCTGTAATACAATACCTGGTTCAATTTAAATATTATGGGTCAATATTAAGGTTTGATATTCCGCCTTGCGTTAGTTAACTATTGAAAGATGTCTTTGAATTTTTAAAGCATTTTAGAACGCTTATTTCTTCATTTTAAGCTTCTCAGAACACTTTATTTCGCATAGGCATACATAGTAAACTTTAGGGTCACGCTGTGTACCCCCTAATTGACCTATAATTATTTCCTGTGGTAGGGTACACTATTACCCTGTAATATAATAGGTGGTCCAATTTAAAAATTATAGGTCAATATTAAGGTCCGATACCGTGCCGTTAGTTAACATAGAAAAATGTCTTTGAATTTTTAAAGCATTTTAGAGCGCTTATTTCCTCATTTTAAGCTTCTCAGAACACTTTATTTCGCATAGGCATACATAGTAAACTTTAGGGTCACGCTGAGTACCCCCTAATTGACCTATAATTATTTTCTGTGGTAGGGTACACTATCACCCTGTAATATAATACGTGGTCCAATTTAAAAATTATAGGTCAATATTAAGGTCCGATACCGTGCCGTTAGTTAACATAGAAAAGTGTCTTTGTATTTTCTTGTTTTAATGCACTATTTAAAATATACATAGTGTACCCCCTAATTGACCTATAATTATTTCCTGTTGTAGGGTACACTATTACCCTGTAATATAATACCTGGTCCAATTGAAATATTATGGTTCCATATTAAGGTCTGATATCGCGCCTTGCGTTAGTTAACCATTGAAAGATGTCTTTGAATTTTTAAAGCATTTTAGAACGCTTATTTCCTCATTTTAAGCTTCTCAGAACACTTTATTTCGCATAGGCATACATAGTAAACTTTAGGGTCACGCTGTGTACCCCCTAATTGACCTATAATTATTTCCTTTGGTAGGGTACACTATTACCCTGTAATATAATACCTGGTCCAATTTAAATATTATGGGTCAATAATAAGGTCTGATATTGCGCCTTGCGTTAGTTAACCATTGAAAGATGTCTTTGAATTTTTAAAGCATTTTAGAAAGCTTATTTCTTCATTTTAAGCTTCTCAGAACACTCTATTTCGCATAGGCATACATAGTAAAATTTAGGGTCACGCTGTGTACCCCCTAAATGACCTATAATTATTTCCTGTGGTAGGGTACACTATTACCCTGTAATATAATACGTGGTCCAATTTAAAAATTATAGGTCAATATTAAGTTCCGATACCGTGCCGTTAGTTAACATTGAAAAATGTCTTTGTATTTCCTTGTTTTAATGCACTATTTAAAATATACATAGTGTACCCCCTAATTGACCTATAATTATTTCCTGTGGTAGGGTACACTATTACCCTGTAATACAATACCTGGTTCAATTTAAATATTATGGGTCAATATTAAGGTTTGATATTGCGCCTTGCGTTAGTTAACCATTGAAAGATGTCTTTGAATTTTTAAAGCATTTAAGAACGCTTATTTCTTCATTTTAAGCTTCTCAGAACACTTTATTTCGCATAGGCATACATAGTAAACTTTAGGGTCACGCTGTGTACCCCCTAATTAACCTATAATTATTTCCTGTGGTAGGGTACACTATAACCCTGTAATATAATACGTGGTCCAATTTAAAAATTATAGGTCAATATTAAGGTCCGATACCGTGCCGTTAGTTAACATAGAAAAGTGTCTTCGAATTTCCTTGTTTTAATGCACTATTTAAAATATACATAGTGTACCCCCTAATTGACCTATAATTATTTCCTGTGGTAGGGTACACTATTACCCTGTGATATAATACCTGGTTCAAGTTAAATATTATGGGTCAATATTAAGGTCTGATATTGTGCCTTGCGTAAGTTTACCATTGAAAGATGTCTTTGAATTTTTAAAGCATTTTAGAGCGCTTATTTCCTCATTTTAAGCTTCTCAGAACACTTTATTTCGCATAGGCATACATAGTAAACTTTAGGGTCACGCTGAGTACCCCCTAATTGACCTATAATTATTTTCTGTGGTAGGGTACACTATCACCCTGTAATATAATACGTGGTCCAATTTAAAAATTATAGGTCAATATTAAGGTCCGATACCGTGCCGTTAGTTAACATAGAAAAGTGTCTTTGTATTTTCTTGTTTTAATGCACTATTTAAAATATACATAGTGTACCCCCTAATTGACCTATAATTATTTCCTGTTGTAGGGTACACTATTACCCTGTAATATAATACCTGGTCCAATTGAAATATTATGGTTCCATATTAAGGTCTGATATCGCGCCTTGCGTTAGTTAACCATTGAAAGATGTCTTTGAATTTTTAAAGCATTTTAGAACGCTTATTTCCTCATTTTAAGCTTCTCAGAACACTTTATTTCGCATAGGCATACATAGTAAACTTTAGGGTCACGCTGTGTACCCCCTAATTGACCTATAATTATTTCCTTTGGTAGGGTACACTATTACCCTGTAATATAATACCTGGTCCAATTTAAATATTATGGGTCAATATTAAGGTCTGATATTGCGCCTTGCGTTAGTTAACCATTGAAAGATGTCTTTGAATTTTTAAAGCATTTTAGAAAGCTTATTTCTTCATTTTAAGCTTCTCAGAACACTCTATTTCGCATAGGCATACATAGTAAAATTTAGGGTCACGCTGTGTACCCCCTAAATGACCTATAATTATTTCCTGTGGTAGGGTACACTATTACCCTGTAATATAATACGTGGTCCAATTTAAAAATTATAGGTCAATATTAAGTTCCGATACCGTGCCGTTAGTTAACATTGAAAAATGTCTTTGTATTTCCTTGTTTTAATGCACTATTTAAAATATACATAGTGTACCCCCTAATTGACCTATAATTATTTCCTGTGGTAGGGTACACTATTACCCTGTAATACAATACCTGGTTCAATTTAAATATTATGGGTCAATATTAAGGTTTGATATTGCGCCTTGCGTTAGTTAACCATTGAAAGATGTCTTTGAATTTTTAAAGCATTTAAGAACGCTTATTTCTTCATTTTAAGCTTCTCAGAACACTTTATTTCGCATAGGCATACATAGTAAACTTTAGGGTCACGCTGTGTACCCCCTAATTAACCTATAATTATTTCCTGTGGTAGGGTACACTATAACCCTGTAATATAATACGTGGTCCAATTTAAAAATTATAGGTCAATATTAAGGTCCGATACCGTGCCGTTAGTTAACATAGAAAAGTGTCTTCGAATTTCCTTGTTTTAATGCACTATTTAAAATATACATAGTGTACCCCCTAATTGACCTATAATTATTTCCTGTGGTAGGGTACACTATTACCCTGTGATATAATACCTGGTTCAAGTTAAATATTATGGGTCAATATTAAGGTCTGATATTGTGCCTTGCGTAAGTTTACCATTGAAAGATGTCTTTGAATTTTTAAAGCATTTTAGAACGCTTATTTCTTCATTTTAAGCTTCTCAGAACACTCTATTTCGCATAGGCATACATAGTAAAATTTAGGGTCACGCTGTGTACCCCCTAAATGACCTATAATTATTTCCTGTGGTAGGGTACACTATTACCCTGTAATATAATACGTGGTCCAATTTAAAAATTATAGGTCAATATTAAGTTCCAATACCGTGCCGTTAGTTAACATTGAAAAATGTCTTCGTATTTCCTTGTTTTAATGCACTATTTAAAATATACATAGTGTAAACCCTAATTGACCTATAATTATTTCCTGTGGTAGGGTACACTAATACCCTGTAATACAATACCTGGTTCAATTTAAATATTATGGGTCAATATTAAGGTTTGATATTCCGCCTTGCGTTAGTTAACCATTGAAAGATGTCTTTGAATTTTTAAAGCATTTTAGAACGCTTATTTCTTCATTTTAAGCTTCTCAGAACACTTTATTTCGCATAGGCATACATAGTAAACTTTAGGGTCACGCTGTGTACCCCCTAATTGACCTATAATTATTTCCTGTGGTAGGGTACACTATTACCCTGTAATATAATAGGTGGTCCAATTTAAAAATTATAGGTCAATATTAAGGTCCGATACCGTGCCGTTAAACATAGAAAAGTGTCTTCGTATTTTCTTGTTTTAATGCAATATTTAAAATATACATAGTGTACCCCCTAATTGACCTATAATTATTTCCTGTTGTAGGGGACACTATTACCCTGTAATATAATACCTGGTCCAATTGAAATATTATGGTTTTATATTAAGGTCTGATATCGCGCCTTGCGTTAGTTAACCATTGAAAGATGTCTTTGAATTTTTAAAGCATTTTAGAACGCTTATTTCTTCATTTTAAGCTTCTCAGAACACTTTATTTCGCATAGGCATACATAGTAAACTTTAGGGTCACGCTGTGTGCCCCCTAATTGACCTATAATTATTTCCTGTGGTAGGGTACACTATTACCCTGTAATATAATAGGTGGTCCAATTTAAAAATTATAGGTCAATATTAAGGTCCGATACCGTGCCGTTAGTTAACATAGAAAAGTGTCTTCGTATTTCCTTGTTTTAATGCACTATTTAAATTATACATAGTGTACCCCCTAATTGACCTATAATTATTTCCTGTTGTAGGGTACACTATTACCCTGTAATATAATACCTGGTCCAATTTAAATATTATGGGTCAATATTAAGGTCTGATATTGCGCCTTGCGTTAGTTAACCATTGAAAGATGTCTTTGAATTTTTAAAGCATTTTAGAACGCTTATTTCTTCATTTTAAGCATCTCAGAACACTCTATTTCGCATATGCATACATAGTAAACTTTAGGGTCACTCTGTTAACAACCTAATTGACCTATAATTATTTCCTGTGGTAGGGTACACTATAACCCTGTAATATAATACGTGGTCCAATTTAAAAATTATAGGTCAATATTAAGGTCCGATACCGTGCCGTTAGTTAACATAGAAAAGTGTCTTCGTATTTCCTTGTTTTAATGCACTATTTAAAATATACATAGTGTAAACCCTAATTGACCTATAATTATTTCCTGTGGTAGGGTACACTATTACCCTGTAATACAATACCTGGTTTAATTTAAATATTATGGGTCAATATTAAGGTTTGATATTGCGCCTTGCGTTAGTTAACCATTGAAAGATGTCTTTGAATTTTTAAAGCATTTTAGAACGCTTATTTCTTCATTTTAAGCTTCTCAGAACACTTTATTTCGCATAGGCATACATAGTAAACTTTAGGGTCACGCTGTGTACCCCCTAATTGTCCTATAAATATTTCATGTGGTAGGGTACATTATAACCCTGTAATATAATACGTGGTCCAATTTAAAAATTATAGGTCAATATTAAGGTCCGATACCGTGCCGTTAGTTAACCATTGAAAGATGTCTTTGAATTTTTAAAGCATTTTAGAACGCTAATTTCTTCATTTTAAGCTTCTCAGAACACTCTATTTCGCATAGGCATACGTAGTAAACTTTAGGGTCACGCTGTGTACCCTCTAATTGACCTATAATTATTTCCTGTGGTAGGATACACTATAACCCTGTAATATAATACGTGGTCCAATTTAAAAATTATAGGTCAATATTAAGGTCCGATACCGTGCCGTTAGTTAACATAGAAAAGTGTCTTCGAATTTCCTTGTTTTAATGCACTATTTAAAATATACATAGTGTACCCCCTAATTGACCTATAATTATTTCCTGTGGTAGGGTACACTATTACCCTGTGATATAATACCTGGTTCAAGTTAAATATTATGGGTCAATATTAGGGTCTGATATTGCTTCTGCGTTAGTTAACCATTGAAAGATGTCTTTGAATTTTTAAAGCATTTTAGAACGCTTATTTCCTCATTTTAAGCTTCTCAGAACACTTTATTTCGCATAGGCATACATAGTAAACTTTAGGGTCACGCTGTGTACCCCCTAATTGACCTATAATTATTTCCTTTGGTAGGGTACACTATTACCCTGTAATATAATACCTGGTCCAATTTAAATATTATGGGTCAATATTAAGGTTTGATATTGCGCCTTGCGTTAGTTAACCATTGAAAGATGTCTTTGAATTTTTAAAGCATTTTAGAACGCTTATTTCTTCATTTCAAGCTTCTCAGAACACTTTATTTCGCATAGGCATACATAGTAAACTTTAGGGTCACGCTGTGTACCCCCTAATTGACCTATAATTATTTCCTGTGGTAGGATACACTATTACCCTGTAATATAATAGGTGGTCCAATTTAAAAATTATAGGTCAATATTAAGGTCCGATACCGTGCCGTAAGTTAACATAGAAAAATATCTTTGAATTTTTAAAGCATTTTAGAACGCTTATTTCCTCATTTTAAGCTTCTCAGAACACTTTATTTCGCATAGGCATACATAGTAAACTTTTGGGTCACTCTGCGTACCCCCTAATATACCTATAATTATTTCCTGTGGTAGGGTACACTATATCCCTGTAATAAAATACGTGGGCCAATTTAAAAATTATAGGTCAATATTAAGTTCCGATACCGTGCCGTTAGTTAACATAGAAAAGTGTCTTCGTATTTCCTTGTTTTAATGCACTATTTAAAATATACATAGTGTACCCCCTAATTGACCTATAATTATTTCCTGTGGTAGGGTACACTATTACCCTGTAATATAATACCTGGTCCAATTTAAATATTATGGGTCAATATTAAGGTCTGATATTGCGCCTTGCGTTAGTTAACCATTGAAAGATGTCTTTGAATTTTTAAAGCATTTTAGAACGCTTATTTCTTCATTTTAAGCATCTCAGAACACTCTATTTCGCATAGGCATACATAGTAAACTTTAGGGTCACTCTGTGTACCCCCTAATTGACCTATAATTATTTCCTGTGGTAGGGTACTCTATAACCCTGTAATATAATACATGGTCCAATTTAAAAATTATAGGTCAATATTAAGGTCCGATACCGTGCCGTTAGTTAACATAGAAAAGTGTCTTCGTATTTCCTTGTTTTAATGCACTATTTAAAATATACATAGTGTAAACCCTAATTGACCTATAATTATTTCCTGTGGTAGGGTACACTATTACCCTGTAATACAATACCTGGTTCAATTTAAATATTATGGGTCAATATTAAGGTTTGATATTGCGCCTTGCGTTAGTTAACCATTGAAAGATGTCTTTGAATTTTTAAAGCATTATAGAACGCTTATTTCTTCACTTTAAGATTCTCAGAACACTTTATTTCGCATAGGCGCTACATAGTAAACTTTAGGGTCACGCTGTGTACCCCCTAATTGACCTATAATTATTTCCTGTGGTAGGGTACACTATTACCCTGTAATATAATAGGTGGTCCAATTTAAAAATTATAGGTCAATATTAAGGTCCGATACCGTGCCGTTAGTTAACATAGAAAAATGTCTTTGAATTTTTAAAGCATTTTAGAACGCTTATTTCCTCATTTTAAGCTTCTCAGAACACTTTATTTCGCATAGGCATACATAGTAAACTTTAGGGTCACTCTGAGTACCCCCTAATTGACCTATAATTATTTTCTGTGGTAGGGTACACTATCACCCTGTAATATAATACGTGGTCCAATTTAAAAATTATAGGTCAATATTAAGGTCCGATACCGTGCCGTTAGTTAACATAGAAAAATGTCTTTGAATTTTTAAAGCATTTTAGAACGCTAATTTCCTCATTTTAAGCTTCTCAGAACACTTTATTTCGCATAGGCATACATAGTAACCTTTAGGGTCACGCTGTGTACCCCCTAATTGACCTATAATTATTTTCCGTGGTAGGGTACACTATCACCCTGTAATATAATACGTGGCCCAATTTAAAAATTTTAGGTCAATATTAAGGTCCGATACCGTGCCGTTAGTTTACATAGAAAAGAGTCTTCGAATTTCCTTGTTTTAATGCACTATTTAAAATATACATAGCGTACCCCCTAATTGACCTATAATTATTTCCTGTTGTAGGGTACACTATTACCCTGTAATATAATACCTGGTCCAATTTAAATATTATGGTTCCTTATTAAGGTCTGATATCGCGCCTTGCGTTAGTTAACCATTGAAAGATGTCTTTGAATTTTTAAAGCTTTTTAGAACGCTTATTTCTTCATTTTAAGCTTCTCAGAACACTTTATTTCGCATAGGCATACATAGTAAACTTTTGGGTCACTCTGCGTACCCCCTAATTGACCTATAATTATTTCCTGTGGTAGGGTACACTATTACCCTGTAATATAATACGTGGTCCAATTTAAAAATTATAGGTCAATATTAAGGTCCGATACCGTGCCGTTAGTTAACATAGAAAAGTGTCTTCGTATTTCCTTGTTTTAATGCAGTATTTAAAATATACATAGTGTACCCCCTAATTGACCTATAATTATTTCCTGTGGTAGGGTACACTATTACCCTGTAATATAATACCTGGTCCAATTTAAATATTATGGGTCAATATTAAGGTCTGATATTGCGCCTTGCGTTAGTTAACCATTGAAAGATGTCTTTGAATTTTTAAAGCATTTTAGAACGCTTATTTCTTCATTTTAAGCATCTCAGAACACTCTATTTTGCATAGGCATACATAGTAAACTTTAGGGTCACTCTGTGTACCCCCTAATTGACCTATAATTATTTCCTGTGGTAGGGTACACTATAACCCTGTAACATAATACGTGGTCCAATTTAAAAATTATAGGTCAATATTAAGGTCCGATACCGTGCCGTTAGTTAACCATTGAAAGATGTCTTTGAATTTTTAAAGCATTTTAGAACGCTAATTTCTTCATTTTAAGCTTCTCAGAACACTCTATTTCGCATAGGCATACGTAGTAAACTTTAGGGTCACGCTGTGTACCCTCTAATTGACCTATAATTATTTCCTGTGGTAGGATACACTATAACCCTGTAATATAATACGTGGTCCAATTTAAAAATTATAGGTCAATATTAAGGTCCGATACCGTGCCGTTAGTTAACATAGAAAAGTGTCTTCGAATTTCCTTGTTTTAATGCACTATTTAAAATATACATAGTGTACCCCCTAATTGACCTATAATTATTTCCTGTGGTAGGGTACACTATTACCCTGTGATATAATACCTGGTTCAAGTTAAATATTATGGGTCAATATTAAGGTCTGATATTGCTTCTGCGTTAGTTAACCATTGAAAGATGTCTTTGAATTTTTAAAGCATTTTAGAACGCTTATTTCCTCATTTTAAGCTTCTCAGAACACTTTATTTCGCATAGGCATACATAGTAAACTTTAGGGTCACGCTGTGTACCCCCTAATTGACCTATAATTATTTCCTTTGGTAGGGTACACTATTACCCTGTAATATAATACCTGGTCCAATTTAAATATTATGGGTCAATATTAAGGTTTGATATTGCGCCTTGCGTTAGTTAACCATTGAAAGATGTCTTTGAATTTTTAAAGCATTTTAGAACGCTTATTTCTTCATTTTAAGCTTCTCAGAACACTTTATTTCGCATAGGCATACATAGTAAACTTTAGGGTCACGCTGTGTACCCCCTAATTGACCTATAATTATTTCCTGTGGTAGGATACACTATTACCCTGTAATATAATAGGTGGTCCAATTTAAAAATTATAGGTCAATATTAAGGTCCGATACCGTGCCGTTAGTTAACATAGAAAAATATCTTTGAATTTTTAAAGCATTTTAGAACGCTTATTTCCTCATTTTAAGCTTCTCAGAACACTTTTTTTCGCATAGGCATACATAGTAAACTTTTGGGTCACTCTGCGTACCCCCTAATATACCTATAATTATTTCCTGTGGTAGGGTACACTATAACCCTGTAATAAAATACGTGGTCCAATTTAAAAATTATAGGTCAATATTAAGGTCCGATACCGTGCCGTTAGTTAACATAGAAAAGTGTCTTCGTATTTCCTTGTTTTAATGCACTATTTAAAATATACATAGTGTACCCCCTAATTGACCTATAATTATTTCCTGCGGTAGGGTACACTATTACCCTGTAATATAATACCTGGTCCAATTTAAATATTATGTTTCAATATTAAGGTCTGATATTGCGCCTTGCGTTAGTTAACCATTGAAAGATGTCTTTGAATTTTTAAAGCATTTTAGAACGCTTATTTCTTCATTTTAAGCATCTCAGAACACTCTATTTCGCATAGGCATACATAGTAAACTTTAGGGTCACTCTGTGTACCCCCTAATTGACCTATAATTATTTCCTGTGGTAGGGTACACTATAACCCTGTAATATAATACATGGTCCAATTTAAAAATTATAGGTCAATATTAAGGTCCGATACCGTGCCGTTAGTTATCATAGAAAAGTGTCTTCGTATTTCCTTGTTTTAATGCACTATTTAAAATATACATAGTGTAAACCCTAATTGACCTATAATTATTTCCTGTGGTAGGGTACACTATTACCCTGTAATACAATACCTGGTTCAATTTAAATATTATGGGTCAATATTAAGGTTTGATATTGCGCCTTGCGTTAGTTAACCATTGAAAGATGTCTTTGAATTTTTAAAGCATTATAGAACGCTTATTTCTTCATTTTAAGATTCTCAGAACACTTTATTTCGCATAGGCATACATAGTAAACTTTAGGGTCACGCTGTGTACCCCCTAATTGACCTATAATTATTTCCTGTGGTAGGGTACACTATTACCCTGTAATATAATAGGTGGTCCAATTTAAAAATTATAGGTCAATATTAAGGTCCGATACCGTGCCGTTAGTTAACATAGAAAAATGTCTTTGAATTTTTAAAGCATTTTAGAACGCTTATTTCCTCATTTTAAGCTTCTCAGAACACTTTATTTCGCATAGGCATACATAGTAAACTTTAGGGTCACTCTGAGTATCCCCTAATTGACCTATAATTATTTTCTGTGGTAGGGTACACTATCACCCTGTAATATAATACGTGGTCCAATTTAAAAATTATAGGTCAATATTAAGGTCCGATACCGTGCCGTTAGTTAACATAGAAAAATGTCTTTGAATTTTTAAAGCATTTTAGAACGCTTATTTCCTCATTTTAAGCTTCTCAGCACACTTTATTTCGCATAGGCATACATAGTAACCTTTAGGGTCACGCTGTGTACCCCCTAATTGACCTATAATTATTTTCCGTGGTAGGGTACACTATCACCCTGTAATATAATACGTGGCCCAATTTAAAAATTTTAGGTCAATATTAAGGTCCGATACCGTGCCGTTAGTTTACATAGAAAAGAGTCTTCGAATTTCCTTGTTTTAATGCACTATTTAAAATATACATAGCGTACCCCCTAATTGACCTATAATTATTTCCTGTTGTAGGGTACACTATTACCCTGTAATATAATACCTGGTCCAATTTAAATATTATGGTTCCTTATTAAGGTCTGATATCGCGCCTTGCGTTAGTTAACCATTGAAAGATGTCTTTGAATTTTTAAAGCTTTTTAGAACGCTTATTTCTTCATTTTAAGCTTCTCAGAACACTTTATTTCGCATAGGCATACATAGTAAACTTTTGGGTCACTCTGCGTACCCCCTAATTGACCTATAATTATTTCCTGTGGTAGGGTACACTATTACCCTGTAGTATAATACGTGGTCCAATTTAAAAATTATAGGTCAATATTAAGGTCCGATACCGTGCCGTTAGTTAACATAGAAAAGTGTCTTTGTATTTCCTTGTTTTAATGCACTATTTAAAATATACATAGTGTACCCCCTAATTGACCTATAATTATTTCCTGCCCCTAATTGACCTATAATTATTTCCTGTGGTAGGGTAACACTATTACCCTGTAATACAATACCTGGTCCAATTTAAATATTATGGGTCAATATTAAGGTCTGATATTGCGCCTTGCGTTAGTTAACCATTGAAAGATGTCTTTGAATTTTTAAAGCATTTTAGAACGCTTATTTCTTCATTTTAAGCATCTCAGAACACTCTATTTCGCATAGGCATACATAGTAAACTTTAGGGTCACTCTGTGTACCCCCTAATTGACCTATAATTATTTCCTGTGGTAGGGTACACTATAACCCTGTAATATAATACGTGGTCCAATTTAAAAACTTATAGGTCAATATTAAGGTCCGATACAATGCCGTTAGTTAACATAGGAAAAGTGTCTTCGTATTTTCCTTGTTTTAATGCACTATTTAAAATTATACATAGTGTACCCCTAATTGACCTATAATTATTTTCCTGTGGTAAGGGTACACTATTACCCTGTAATATAATACCTGGTCCAATTTAAATATTATGGGTCAATATTAAGGTCTGATATTGCGCCTTGCGTTAGTTTAACCATTGAAAGATGTCCTTTGAATTTTTAAAGCATTTTAGAACGCTTATTTCTTCATTTTAAGCATCTCAGAACACCTCTATTTCGCATAGGCATACATAGTAAAACTTTAGGGTCACTCTGTGTACCCCCTAATTGACCTATAATTATTTCCTGTGTAGGGTACACTATAACCCTGTAATATAATACGTGGTCCAATTTAAAAATTATAGGTCAATATTAAGGTCCGATACCGTGCCGTTAGTTAACAATAGAAAAATGTCTTTGAATTTTTAAAGCATTTTAGAACGCTTATTTCCTCATTTTAAGCTTCTCAGAACACTTTATTTCGCATAGGCATACATAGTAAGCTTTAGTGTCACGCTGTGTACCCCCTAATTGAAAAGAAGACCCTATAATTATTTCCCTTTGGTAGGGTACACTATTACCCTGTAATATAATACCTGGTCCAATTTAAAAATTATAGGTCAATATTAAGTTCCGATACCGTGCCGTTATTTAACATTGAAAAAATGTCTTCGTATTTCCTTGTTTTAATGCACTATTAAAATATACATAGTGTACCCCCTAATTGGACCTATAATTATTTCCTGTGGTAGGGTTACACTATTACCCTGTAATACAATACCTGGTCCAATTTAAATATTATGGGTCAATATTAAGGTCTGATATTGCGCCTTGAGTTAGTTAACCATTGAAAGATGTCTTTGAATTTTAAAGCATTTTTAGAACGCTTATTTCTTCATTTTAAAGCTTCTCAGAACACTCTATTTTGCATAGGCATACATAGTAAACTTTAGGGTCACGCTGTGTACCACCTAATTGACCTATAATTATTTCCTGTTATAAGGAACACTATTACCCTGTAATATAATACGTGGTACAATTTAAAAATTATAGGGTCAATATTAAGGTCCGATACCGTGCCGTTAGTTAACATAGAAAAGTGTCTTCGTATTTCCTTGTTTTAATGCACTATTTAAAATATACATAGTGTACCCCCTAAATGACCTATAATTATTTCCTGTGGTAGGGTACACTATTACCCTGTAATATAATAGGTGGTCCAATTTAAAAAATTATAGTTAAATATTAAGGTCCGATACCGTGCCGTTAGTTTAACATAGAAAAATGTCTTTGAAATTTTTAAAGCATTTTAGAACGCTTATTTCCTCATTTTAAAGCTTCTCAGAGCACTTTATTTCGCATAGGCATACATAGTAAACTTTGGGGTCACTCTGTGTACCCCCTAATTGACCTATAATTATTTCCTGTGGTAGGGTACACTATAACCCTGTATATAATACGTGTACCAATTTAATAATTATAGGTCAATATTAAGGTCCGATACCGTTGCCGTTAGTTAACATAGAAAAGTGTCTTCGTATTTCCTTGTTTTAATGCTCTATTTAAAATATACATAGTGTACCCCCTAATTGACGTATAATTATTTCCTGTGGTAGGGTACACTATTACCCTGTAATATAATACCTGGTCCAATATAAATATTATGGGTCAATATTAAGGTCTGATATTGCGCCTTGCGTTTAGTTAACCATTGAAAGGATTGTCCTTTGAATTTTTAAAGCATTTTAGAACGCTTATTTCTCCATTTTAAGCATCTCAGAACACTCTATTTCGCATAGGCATACATAGTAAGCTTTAGGGTCACGCTGTGTACCCCCTAATTGACCTATAATTATTTCCTTTGGTAGGGTACACTATTACCCTGTAATATAATACCTGGTCCAATTTAAAAATTATAGGTCAATATTAAGTTCCGATACCGTGCCGTTATTTAACATTGAAAAATGTCTTCGTATTTCCTTGTTTTAATGCACTATTTAAAATATACATAGTGTACCCCCTAATTGACCTATAATTATTTTCCTGTGGTAGGGTAACACTATTACCCTGTAATACAATACCTGGTCCAATTTTAAATATTATGGGTCAATATTAAGGTCTGATATCGCGCCCTTGAGTTAGTTAACCATTGAAAGATGTCCTTTGAATTTTTAAAGCATTTTAGGAAACGCTTATTTCTTCATTTTAAGCATCTCAGAACACTCTATTTCGTATAGGCATACATAGTAAAATTTAGGGTCACGCTGTGTACCCCCTAAATGACCTATAATTATTTCCTGTTTTAGGTACACTATTACCCTGTAATATAATACGTGGTCCAATTTGAAAATTATAGGTCAATATTAAGGTCCAATACCGTGCCGTTAGTTAACATAGAAAAATGTCTTTGAATTTTTAAAAGCATTTTAGAACGCTTATTTCCTCATTTTAAGCTTCTCAGAACATTTTATTTCGCATAGGCATACATAGTAAACTTTAGGCTCACTTTGTGTACCCCCCTAATTGACCTATAATTATTTCCTGTGGTAGGGTACACTATAACCCTGTAATATAATACGTGGTCCAATTTAAAAATTATAGGTCAATATTAAGGTCCGATACCGTGCCGTTAGTTAACATAGAAAAGTGTCTCGTATTTTCTTGTTTTAATGCACTATTTAAAATATACATAGTGTACCCCCTAATTGACCTATAATTATTTCCTGTTGTAGGGTAACACTATTACCCTGTAATATAATACCTGGTCCAATTGAAATATTATGGTTCCATATTAAGGTCTGATATCGCGCCTTGCGTTTAGTTAACCATTGAAAGATGTCTTTTGAATTTTTAAAGCATTTTAGAACGCTTATTTCTTCATTTTAGCTTCTCAGAACACTCTATTTTGCATAGGGCCATACATAGTAAACTTTAGGGTCACGCTGTGTACCACCTAATTGAACCTATAATTATTTCCTGTTATAAGGAACACTATTACCCTGTAATATAATACGTGGTACAATTTAAAAATTATAGGTCAATATTAAGGTCCGATACCGTGCCGTTAGTTAACATAGAAAAAGTGTCTTCGTATTTTCCTTGTTTTTAATGCACTATTTAAAATATACATAGTGTACCCCTAATTGACCTATAATTATTTCCTGTGGTAGGGTACACTATTACCCTGTAATATAATACCTGGTCCAATATAAATATTATGGGTCAATATTAAGGTCTGATATTGCGCCTTGCGTTAGTTAACCATTGAAAGATGTCTTTGAATTTTTTAAAGCATTTTAGAAACGCTTATTTCTCCATTTTAAGCATCTCAGAACACTCTATTTCGCATAGGCATACATAGTAAAAATTTAGGGTCACGCTGTGTACTCCCCTTAATGACCTATAATTATTTCCTGTGGTAGGGGTACACCATTACCCTGTAATATAATACGTGGTGCAATTTAAAAATTATAGGTCAATATTAAGGTCCGATACCGTGCCCGTTAGTTAACATAGAAAAATGTCTTTGAATTTTTTAAAGCATTTAGAACGCTTATTTCCTCATTTTAAGCTTCTCAGAGACACTTTATTTCGCATAGGCATACATAGTAAACTTTAGGGTCCACGCTGTGTACCCCCTAATTGACCTATAATTATTTCCTTTGGTAGGGTACACTATTACCCTGTAATATAATACCTGGTCCCAATTTAAAATTATATGGGTCAATATTAAGGTCTGATATTGCGCCTTGCGTTAGTTAACCATTGAAAGATGTCTTTGAATTTTTAAAGCATTTTAGAACGCTTATTTCTCCATTTTAAGCTTCTCAGAACACTCTATTTCGCCTAGGCATACATAGTAAAATTTAGGGTCACGCTGTGTTCCCCCTAAATGACCTATAATTATTTCTGTTTTAGGGTACACTATTACCCTGTAATATAATACGTGGTCCAATTTAAAAATTATAGGTCAATATTAAGTTCCGATACCGTGCCGTTATTTAACATTGAAAAATGTCTTCGTATTTCCTTGTTTTAATGCACTATTTAAAATATAATAGTGTACCCCCTAATTGACCTATAATTATTTCCTGTGGTAGGGTACACTATTACCCTGTAATACAATACCTGGTCCAATTTAAATATTATGGGTCAATATTAAGGTCTGATATTGCGCCTTGAGTTAGTTAACCATTGAAAGAAGTCTTTGAATTTTTAAAGCATTTTAGAACGCTTATTTCTTCATTTTAAGCATCTCAGAACACTCTATTTCGTATAGGCATACATAGTAAAATTTAGGGTCACGCTGTGTACCCCCTAAATGACCTATAATTATTTCCTGTGGTAGGGTACACTATTACCCTGTAATATAATACGTGGTCCAATTTGAAAATTATAGGTCAATATTAAGGTCCGATACCGTGCCGTTAGTTAACATAGAAAAATGTCTTTGAATTTTTAAAGCATTTTAGAACGCTTATTTCTTCATTTTAAGCTTCTCAGAACACTCTATTTTGCATAGGCATACATAGTAAACTTTAGGGTCACGCTGTGTACCACCTAATTGACCTATAATTATTTCCTGTTATAAGGAACACTATTACCCTGTAATATAATACGTGGTACAATTTAAAAATTATAGGTCAATATTAAGGTCCGATACCGTGCCGTTAGTTAACATAGAAAAGTGTCTTCGAATTTCCTTGTTTTAATGCACTATTTAAAATATACATAGTGTACCCCCTAATTGACCTATAATTATTTCCTGTGGTAGGGTACACTATTACCCTGTAATATAATACCTGGTCCAATATAAATATTATGGGTCAATATTAAGGTCTGATATTGCGCCTTGCGTTAGTTAACCATTGAAAGATGTCTTTGAATTTTTAAAGCATTTTAGAACGCTTATTTCTCCATTTTAAGCATCTCAGAACACTCTATTTCGCATAGGCATACATAGTAAAATTTAGGGTCACGCTGTGTACTCCCTTAATGACCTATAATTATTTCCTGTGGTAGGGTACACCATTACCCTGTAATATAATACGTGGTGCAATTTAAAAATTATAGGTCAATATTAAGGTCCGATACCGTGCCGTTAGTTAACATAGAAAAATGTCTTTGAATTTTTAAAGCATTTTAGAACGCTTATTTCCTCATTTTAAGCTTCTCAGAACACTTTATTTCGCATAGGCATACATAGTAAACTTTAGGGTCACGCTGTGTACCCCCTAATTGACCTATAATTTCCTTTGGTAGGGTACACTATTACCCTGTAATATAATACCTGGTCCAATTTAAATATTATGGGTCAATATTAAGGTCTGATATTGCGCCTTGCGTTAGTTAACCATTGAAAGATGTCTTTGAATTTTTAAAGCATTTTAGAACGCTTATTTCTTCATTTTAAGCTTCTCAGAACACTCTATTTCGCCTAGGCATACATAGTAAAATTTAGGGTCACGCTGTGTTCCCCCTAAATGACCTATAATTATTTCTGTTTTAGGGTACACTATTACCCTGTAATATAATACGTGGTCCAATTTAAAAATTATAGGTCAATATTAAGTTCCGATACCGTGCCGTTATTTAACATTGAAAAATGTCTTCGTATTTCCTTGTTTTAATGCACTATTTAAAATATACATAGTGTACCCCCTAATTGACCTATAATTATTTCCTGTGGTAGGGTACACTATTACCCTGTAATACAATACCTGGTCCAATTTAAATATTATGGGTCAATATTAAGGTCTGATATTGCGCCTTGAGTTAGTTAACCATTGAAAGAAGTCTTTGAATTTTTAAAGCATTTTAGAACGCTTATTTCTTCATTTTAAGCATCTCAGAACACTCTATTTCGTATAGGCATACATAGTAAAATTTAGGGTCACGCTGTGTACCCCCTAAATGACCTATAATTATTTCCTGTGGTAGGGTACACTATTACCCTGTAATATAATACGTGGTCCAATTTGAAAATTATAGGTCAATATTAAGGTCCGATACCGTGCCGTTAGTTAACATAGAAAAATGTCTTTGAATTTTTAAAGCATTTTAGAACGCTTATTTCTTCATTTTAAGCTTCTCAGAACACTCTATTTTGCATAGGCATACATAGTAAACTTTAGGGTCACGCTGTGTACCACCTAATTGACCTATAATTATTTCCTGTTATAAGGAACACTATTACCCTGTAATATAATACGTGGTACAATTTAAAATTATAGGTCAATATTAAGGTCCGATACCGTGCCGTTAGTTAACATAGAAAAGTGTCTTCGAATTTCCTTGTTTTAATGCACTATTTAAAATATACATAGTGTACCCCTAATTGACCTATAATTATTTCCTGTGGTAGGGTACACTATTACCCTGTAATATAATACCTGGTCCAATTTAAATATTATGGATCAATATTAAGGTCTGATATTGCGCCTTGCGTTAGTTAACCATTGAAAGATGTCTTTGAATTTTTAAAGCATTTTAGAACGCTTATTTCTTCATTTTAAGCTTCTCAGAACACTTTATTTCGCATAGGCATACATAGTAAACTTTAGGGTCACGCTGTGTACCCCCTAATTGACCTATAATTATTTCCTGTGGTAGGGTACACTATTACCCTGTAATATAATAGGTGGTCCAATTTAAAAATTATAGGTCAATATTAAGGTCCGATACCGTGCCGTTAGTTAACATAGAAAAATGTCTTTGAATTTTTAAAGCATTTTAGAGCGCTTATTTCCTCATTTTAAGCTTCTCAGAACACTTTATTTCACATACGCATACATAGTAAACTTTAGGGTCACGCTGTGTACCCCTTAATTGACCTATAATTATTTTACGTGGTAGGGTACACTATAACCCTGTAATATAATAGGTGGTTCAATTTAAAAATTTTAGGTCAATATTAAGGTCCGATACCGTGCCGTTAGTTAACATAGAAAAGTGTCTTCGAATTTCCTTGTTTTAATGCACTATTTAAAATATACATAGTGTACCCCCTAATTGACCTATAATTATTTCCTGTGGTAGGGTACACTATTACCCTGTAATATAATACCTGGTCTAATTTAAATATTATGGGTCAATATTAAGGTCTGATATTGCGCCTTGCGCTAGTTAACCAGTGAAAGATGTCTTTGAATTTTAAAAGCATTTTAGAACGCATATTTCTTCATTTTAAGCTTCTCAGAACACTTTATTTCGCATAGGCATACATAGTAAACTTTAGGGTCACGCTGCGTACCCCCTAAGTGACCTATAATTATTTCCCGTGGTAGGGAACAATATTACCCTGTAATATAATACGTGGTCCAATTTAAAACCTATAGGTCAATATTAAGGTCTGATATAGCGCCTTGCGTTAGCTAACCATTGAAAGATGTCTTTGAATTTTTAAAGCATTTTAGAACGCTTATTTCTTCATTTTAAGCTTCTCAGAACACTCTATTTCGCATAGGCATACATAGTAAACTTTACGGTCACGCTGTGTACCCCCTAATTAACCTATAATTATTTCCTGTGGTAGGGTACACTATTACCATGTAATATAATACGTGGTCAATTTAAAATTATAGGTCAATATTAAGGTCTGATATTGCGCCTTGCGTTAGTTAACCATTGAAAGATGTCTTTGAATTTTTAAAGCATTTTAGAACGCTTATTTCTTCATTTTAAGCTTCTCAGTACACTCTATTTCGCATAGGCATACATAGTAAAATTTAGGTTCACGCTGTGTACCCCCTAAATGACCTATAATTATTTCCTGTGGTAGGGTACACTATTACCCTGTAATATAATACGTGGTCCAATTTAAAAATTATAGGTCAATATTAAGGTCCGATACCGTGCCGTTAGTTAACATAGAAAAATGTCTTTGAATTTTTAAAGCATTTTAGAACGCTTATTTCCTCATTTTAAGCTTCTCAGAACACTTTATTTCGCATAGGCATACATAGTAAACTTTAGGGTCTCGCTGTGTACCCCCTAATTGACCTATAATTATTTCCTGTGGTAGGGTACACTATAACCCTGTAATATAATAAGTGGTCCAATTTAAAAATTATAGGTCAATATTAAGGTCCGATACTGTGCCGTTAGTTAACATAGAAAAGTGTCTTCGAATTTCCTTGTTTTAATGCACTATTTAAAATATACATAGTGTACCCCCTAATTGACCTATAATTATTTCCTGTGGTAGGGTACACTATTACCCTGTAATATAATACCTGGTCCAATTTAAATATTATGGATCAATATTAAGGTCTGATATTGCGCCTTGCGTTAGTTAACCATTGAAAGATGTCTTTGAATTTTTAAAGCATTTTAGAACGCTTATTTCTTCATTTTAAGCTTCTCAGAACACTTTATTTCGCATACGCATACATAGTAAACTTTAGGGTCACGCTGTGTACCCCTTAATTGACCTATAAATATTTTACGTGGTAGGGTACACTTTAACCCTGTAATATATTAGGTGGTTCAATTTAAAAATTTTAGGTCAATATTAAGGTCCGATACCGTGCCGTTAGTTAACATAGAAAAGTGTCTTCGAATTTCCTTGTTTTAATGCACTATTTAAAATATACATAGTGTACCCCCTAATTGACCTATAATTATTTCCTGTGGTAGGGTACACTATTACCCTGTAATATAATACCTGGTCTAATTTAAATATTATGGGTCAATATTAAGGTCTGATATTGCGCCTTGCGCTAGTTAACCATTGAAAGATGTCTTTGAATTTTAAAAGCATTTTAGAACGCATATTTCTTCATTTTAAGCTTCTCAGAACACTTTATTTCGCATAGGCATACATAGTAAACTTTAGGGTCACGCTGCGTACCCCCTAAGTGACCTATAATTATTTCCCGTGGTAGGGAACAATATTACCCTGTAATATAATACGTGGTCCAATTTAAAAAATATAGGTCAATATTAAGGTCTGATATTGCGCCTTGCGTTAGTTAACCATTGAAAGATGTCTTTGAATTTTTAAAGCATTTTTGAACGCTTATTTCTTCATTTTAAGCTTCTCAGTACACTCTATTTCGCATAGGCATACATAGTAACCTTTAGGGTCACGCTGTGTACCCCCTAACTGACCTATAATTATTTTCCGTGGTAGGGTACACTATCACCCTGTAATATAATACGTGGCCCAATTTAAAAATTTTAGGTCAATATTAAGGTCCGATACCGTGCCGTTAGTTTACATAGAAAAGAGTCTTCGAATTTCCTTGTTTTAATGCACTATTTAAAATATACATAGTGTACCCCCTAATTGACCTATAATTATTTCCTGTTGTAGGGTACACTATTACCCTGTAATATAATACCTGGTCCAATTTAAATATTATGGTTCCTTATTAAGGTCTGATATCGCGCCTTGCGTTAGTTAACCATTGAAAGATGTCTTTGAATTTTTAAAGCTTTTTAGAACGCTTATTTCTTCATTTTAAGCTTCTCAGAACACTTTATTTCGCATAGGCATACATAGTAAACTTTAGGGTCACTCTGTGTACCCCCTAATTGACCTATAATTATTTCCTGTGGTAGGGTACACTATAACCCTGTAATATAATACGTGGTCCAATTTAAAAATTATAGGTCAATATTAAGGTCCGATACCTTGCCGTTAGTTAACATAGAAAAGTGTCTTCGTATTTCCTTGTTTTAATGCACTATTTAAAATATACATAGTGTACCCCCTAATTGACCTATAATTATTTCCTGTGGTAGGGTACACTATTTCCCTGTAATATAATACCTGGTCCAATATAAATATTATGGGTCAATATTAAAGTCTGATATTGCGCCTTGCGTTAGTTAACCATTGAAAGATGTCTTAGAATTTTTAAAGCATTTTAGAACGCTTATTTCTTCATTTTAAGCATCTCAGAACACTCTATTTCGCATAGGCATACATAGTAAAATTTTGGGTCACGCTGTGTACCCCCTAAATAACCTATAATTATTTCCTGTGGTAGGGTACACTATTACCCTGTAATATAATACGTGGTCCAATTTAAAAATTATAGGTCAATATTAAGGTCCGATACCTTGCCGTTAGTTAACATAGAAAAGTGTCTTCGTATTTCCTTGTTTTAATGCACTATTTAAAATATACATAGTGTACCCCCTAATTGACCTATAATTATTTCCTGTGGTAGGGTACACTATTTCCCTGTAATATAATACCTGGTCCAATATAAATATTATGGGTCAATATTAAAGTCTGATATTGCGCCTTGCGTTAGTTAACCATTGAAAGATGTCTTTGAGTTTTTAAAGCATTTTAGAACGCTTATTTCTTCGCTTTAAGCATCTCAGAACACTTTATTTCGCATACGCATACATAGTAAACTTTAGGGTCACGCTGTGTACCCCTTAACTGACCTATAATTATTTTACGTGGTAGGGTACACTATAACCCTGTAATATAATAGGTTTTTCAATTTAAAAATTTTAGGTCAATATTAAGGTCCGATACCGTGCCGTTAGTTAACATAGAAAAGTGTCTTCGAATTTCCTTGTTTTAATGCACTATTTAAAATATACATAGTGTACCCCCTAATTGACCTATAATTATTTTCCGTGGTAGGGTACACTATCACCCTGTAATATAATACGTGGCCCAATTTAAAAATTTTAAGTCAATATTAAGGTCCGATACCGTGCCGTTAGTTTACATAGAAAAGAGTCTTCGAATTTCCTTGTTTTAATGCACTATTTAAAATATACATAGTGTACCCCCTAATTGACCTATAATTATTTCCTGTTGTAGGGTACACTATTACCCTGTAATATAATACCTGGTCCAATTTAAATATTATGGTTCCTTATTAAGGTCTGATATCGCGCCTTGCGTTAGTTAACCATTGAAAGATGTCTTTGAATTTTTAAAGCTTTTTAGAACGCTTATTTCTTCATTTTAAGCTTCTCAGAACACTTTATTTCGCATAGGCATACATAGTAAACTTTAGGGTCACTCTGTGTACCCCCTAATTGACCTATAATTATTTCCTGTGGTAGGGTACACTATAACCCTGTAATATAATACGTGGTCCAATTTAAAAATTATAGGTCAATATTAAGGTCCGATACCGTGCCGTTAGTTAACATAGAAAAGTGTCTTCGTATTTCCTTATTTTAATGCACTATTTAAAATATACATAGTGTACCCCCTAATTGACCTATAATTATAACCTGTGGTAGGGTACACTATTACCCTGTAATATAATAGCTGGTCTAATTTAAATATTATGGGTCAATATTAAGGTCTGATATTGCGCCTTGCGTTAGTTAACCATTGAAAGATGTCTTTGAATTTTTAAAGCGTTTTAGAACGCTTATTTCCTCATTTTAAGCTTCTCAGAACACTTTATTTCGCATAGGCATACATAGTAAACTTTAGGGTCACGCTGTGTACCCCCTAATTGACCTATAATTATTTCCTGTGGGAGGGTACACTATTACCCTGTAATACAATACCTGGTTCAATTTAAATATTATGGGTCAATATTAAGGTTTGATATTGCGCCTTGCGTTAGTTAACCATTGAAAGATGTCTTTGAATTTTTAAAGCATTTTAGAACGCTTATTTCTTCATTTTAAGCTTCTCAGAACACTTTATTTCGAATAGGCATACATAGTAAACTTTAGGGTCACGCTGTGTATCCCCTAATTGACCTATAATTATTTCCTGTGGTAGGGTACACTATTACCCTGTAATATAATAGGTGGTCCAATTTAAAAATTATAGGTCAATATTAAGGTCCGATACCGTGCCATTAGTTAACATAGAAAAATGTCTTTGAATTTTTAAAGCATTTTAGAACGCTTATTTCCTCATTTTAAGCTTCTCAGAACACTTTATTTCGCATAGGCATACATAGTAAACTTTTGGGTCACTCTGCGTACCCCCTAATTGACCTATAATTATTTCCTGTGGTAGGGTACACTATAACCCTGTAATATAATACGTGGTCCAATTTAAAAATTATAGGTCAATATTAAGGTCCGATACCTTGCCGTTAGTTAACATAGAAAAGTGTCTTCGTATTTCCTTGTTTTAATGCACTATTTAAAATATACATAGTGTACCCCCTAATTGACCTATAATTATTTCCTGTGGTAGGGTACACTATTTCCCTGTAATATAATACCTGGTCCAATATAAATATTATGGGTCAATATTAAAGTCTGATATTGCGCCTTGCGTTAGTTAACCATTGAAAGATGTCTTAGAATTTTTAAAGCATTTTAGAACGCTTATTTCTTCATTTTAAGCATCTCAGAACACTCTATTTCGCATAGGCATACATAGTAAAATTTTGGGACACGCTGTGTACCCCCTAAATAACCTATAATTATTTCCTGTGGTAGGGTACACTATTACCCTGTAATATAATACGTGGTCCAATTTAAAAATTATAGGTCAATATTAAGGTCCGATACCTTGCCGTTAGTTAACATAGAAAAGTGTCTTCGTATTTCCTTGTTTTAATGCACTATTTAAAATATACATAGTGTACCCCCTAATTGACCTATAATTATTTCCTGTGGTAGGGTACACTATTTCCCTGTAATATAATACCTGGTCCAATATAAATATTATGGGTCAATATTAAAGTCTGATATTGCGCCTTGCGTTAGTTAACCATTGAAAGATGTCTTTGAATTTTTAAAGCATTTTAGAACGCTTATTTCTTCGCTTTAAGCATCTCAGAACACTTTATTTCGCATACGCATACATAGTAAACTTTAGGGTCACGCTGTGTACCCCTTAATTGACCTATAATTATTTTACGTGGTAGGGTACACTATAACCCTGTAATATAATAGGTTTTTCAATTTAAAAATTTTAGGTCAATATTAAGGTCCGATACCGTGCCGTTAGTTAACATAGAAAAGTGTCTTCGAATTTCCTTGTTTTAATGCACTATTTAAAATATACATAGTGTACCCCCTAATTGACCTATAATTATTTTCCGTGGTAGGGTACACTATCACCCTGTAATATAATACGTGGCCCAATTTAAAAATTTTAAGTCAATATTAAGGTCCGATACCGTGCCGTTAGTTTACATAGAAAAGAGTCTTCGAATTTCCTTGTTTTAATGCACTATTTAAAATATACATAGTGTACCCCCTAATTGACCTATAATTATTTCCTGTTGTAGGGTACACTATTACCCTGTAATATAATACCTGGTCCAATTTAAATATTATGGTTCCTTATTAAGGTCTGATATCGCGCCTTGCGTTAGTTAACCATTGAAAGATGTCTTTGAATTTTTAAAGCTTTTTAGAACGCTTATTTCTTCATTTTAAGCTTCTCAGAACACTTTATTTCGCATAGGCATACATAGTAAACTTTAGGGTCACTCTGTGTACCCCCTAATTGACCTATAATTATTTCCTGTGGTAGGGTACACTATAACCCTGTAATATAATACGTGGTCCAATTTAAAAATTATAGGTCAATATTAAGGTCCGATACCGTGCCGTTAGTTAACATAGAAAAGTGTCTTCGTATTTCCTTATTTTAATGCACTATTTAAAATATACATAGTGTACCCCCTAATTGACCTATAATTATAACCTGTGGTAGGGTACACTATTACCCTGTAATATAATAGCTGGTCTAATTTAAATATTATGGGTCAATATTAAGGTCTGATATTGCGCCTTGCGTTAGTTAACCATTGAAAGATGTCTTTGAATTTTTAAAGCATTTTAGAACGCTTATTTCCTCATTTTAAGCTTCTCAGAACACTTTATTTCGCATAGGCATACATAGTAAACTTTAGGGTCACGCTGTGTACCCCCTAATTGACCTATAATTATTTCCTGTGGGAGGGTACACTATTACCCTGTAATACAATACCTGGTTCAATTTAAATATTATGGGTCAATATTAAGGTTTGATATTGCGCCTTGCGTTAGTTAACCATTGAAAGATGTCTTTGAATTTTTAAAGCATTTTAGAACGCTTATTTCTTCATTTTAAGCTTCTCAGAACACTTTATTTCGAATAGGCATACATAGTAAACTTTAGGGTCACGCTGTGTACCCCCTAATTGACCTATAATTATTTCCTGTGGTAGGGTACACTATTACCCTGTAATATAATAGGTGGTCCAATTTAAAAATTATAGGTCAATATTAAGGTCCGATACCGTGCCATTAGTTAACATAGAAAAATGTCTTTGAATTTTTAAAGCATTTTAGAACGCTTATTTCCTCATTTTAAGCTTCTCAGAACACTTTATTTCGCATAGGCATACATAGTAAACTTTTGGGTCACTCTGCGTACCCCCTAATTGACCTATAATTATTTCCTGTGGTAGGGTACACTATAACCCTGTAATATAATACGTGGTCCAATTTAAAAATTATAGGTCAATATTAAGGTCCGATACCGTGCCGTTAGTTAACATAGAAAAGTGTCTTCGTATTTCCTTGTTTTAATGCACTATTTAAAATATACATAGTGTACCCCCTAATTGACCTATAATTATTTCCTGTGGAAGGGTACACTATAACCCTGTAATATAATACGTGGTCCAATTTAAAACCTATAGGTCAATATTAAGGTCTAATATAGCGCCTTGCGTTAGCTAACCATTGAAAGATGTCTTTGAATTTTTAAAGCATTTTAGAACGCTTATTTCTTCATTTTAAGCTTCTCAGAACACTCTATTTCGCATAGGCATACATAGTAAACTTTACGGTCACGCTGTGTACCCCCTAATTAACCTATAATTATTTCCTGTGGTAGGGTACACTATTACCCTGTAATATAATACGTGGTCCAATTTAAAAATTATAGGTCAATATTAAGGTCTGATATTGCGCCTTGCGTTAGTTAACCATTGAAAGATGTCTTTGAATTTTTAAAGCATTTTAGAACGCTTATTTCTTCATTTTAAGCTTCTCAGAACACTCTATTTCGCATAGGCATACATCGTAAACTTTAGGGTCACGCTGTGTACCCCCTAATTGACCTATAATTATTTCCTGTGGTAGGGTACACTATTACCCTGTAATATAATACGTGGTCCAATTTAAAAATTATAGGTCAATATTAAGGTCCGATACCGTGCCGTTAGTTAACATAGAAAAATGTCTTTGAATTTTTAAAGCATTTTAGAACGCTTATTTCCTCATTTTAAGCTTCTCAGAACACTTTATTTCGCATAGGCATACATAGTAACCTTTAGGGTCACGCTGTGTACCCCCTAATTGACCTATAATTATTTTCCGTGGTAGGGTACACTATCACCCTGTAATATAATACGTGGTCCAATTTAAAAATTATAGGTCAATATTAAGGTCCGATACCGTGCCGTTAGTTAACATAGAAAAGTGTCTTCGTATTTCCTTATTTTAATGCACTATTTAAAATATACATAGTGTACCCCCTAATTGACCTATAATTATTTCCTGTGGTAGGGTACACTATTACCCTGTAATATAATAGCTGGTCTAATTTAAATATTATGGGTCAATATTAAGGTCTGATATTGCGCCTTGCGTTAGTTAACCATTGAAAGATGTCTTTGAATTTTTAAAGCATTTTAGAACGCTTATTTCCTCATTTTAAGCTTCTCAGAACACTTTATTTCGAATAGGCATACATAGTAAACTTCAGGGTCACGCTGTGTACCCCCTAATTGACCTATAATTATTTCCTGTGGTAGGGTACACTATTACCCTGTAATATAATAGGTGGTCCAATTTAAAAATTATAGGTCAATATTAAGGACCGATACCGTGCCGTTAGTTAACATAGAAAAATGTCTTTGAATTTTTAAAGCATTTTAGAACTCTTATTTCCTCATTTTAAGCTTCTCAGAACACTTTATTTCGCATAAGCATACATAGTAAACTTTTGGTACACTCTGCGTACCCCCTAATTGACCTATAATTATTTCCTGTGGTAGGGTACACTATAACCCTGTAATATAATACGTGGTCCAATTTAAAAATTATAGGTCAATATTAAGGTCCGATACCGTGCCGTTAGTTAACATAGAAAAGTGTCTTCGTATTTCCTTGTTTTAATGCCCTATTTAAAATATACATAGTGTACCCCCTAATTGACCTATAATTATTTCCTGTGGTAGGGTACACTATTACCCTGTAATATAATACCTGGTCCAATTTAAATATTATGGGTCAATATTAAGGTCTGATATTGCGCCTTGCGTTAGTTAACCATTGAAAGATGTCTTTGAATTTTTAAAGCATTTTAGAACGCTTATCTCTTCATTTTAAGCATCTCAGAACACTCTATTTCGCATAGGCATACATAGTAAACTTTAGGGTCACTCTGTGTACCCCCTAATTGACCTATAATTATTTCCTGTGGTAGGGTACACTATAACCCTGTAATATAATACGTGGTCCAATTTAAAAAATATAGGTCAATACTAAGGTCCGATACCGTGCCGTTAGTTAACATAGAAAAGTGTCTTCGTATTTCCTTGTTTTAATGCACTATTTAAAATATACATAGTGTGCCCCCTAAATGACCTATAATTATTTCCTGTGGTAGGGTACAGTATTACCCTGTAATATAATAGGTGGTCAAATTTAAAAATTATAGGTCAGTATTAAGGTCCGATACCGTGCCGTTAGTTAACATAGAAAAATGTCTTTGAATTTTTAAAGCATTTTAGAACGCTTATTTCCTCATTTTAAGCTTCTCAGAACACTTTATTTCGCATAGGCATACTTAGTAAACTTTAGGGTCACTCTGCGTACCCCCTAATTGACCTATAATTATTTCCTGTGGTAGGGTACACTATAACTCTGTAATATAATACGTGGTCCAATTTAAAAATTATAGGTCAATATTAAGGTCCGATACCGTGCCGTTAGTTTACATAGAAAAGTGTCTTCGTATTTCCTTGTTTTAAAGCACTATTTAAAATATACATAGTGTACCCCCTAATTGACCTATAATTATTTCCTGTGGAAGGGTACACTATAACCCTGTAATATAATACGTGGTCCAATTTAAAACCTATAGGTCAATATTAAGGTCTAATATAGCGCCTTGCGTTAGCTAACCATTGAAAGATGTCTTTGTATTTTTAAAGCATTTTAGAACGCTTATTTCTTCATTTTAAGCTTCTCAGAACACTCTATTTCGCATAGGCATACATAGATAACTTTACGGTCACGCTGTGTAACCCCTAATTAACCTATAATTATTTACTGTGGTAGGGTACACTATTACCCTGTAATATAATACGTGGTCCAATTTAAAAATTATAGGTCAATATTAAGGTCTGATATTGCGCCTTGCGTTAGTTAACCATTGAAAGATGTCTTTGAATTTTTAAAGCATTTTAGAACGCTTATTTCTTCATTTTAAGCTTCTCAGAACACTCTATTTCGCATAGGCATACATCGTAAACTTTAGGGTCACGCTGTGTACCCCCTAATTGACCTATAATTATTTCCTGTGGTAGGGTACACTATTACCCTGTAATATAATACGTGGTCCAATTTAAAAATTATAGGTCAATATTAAGGTCCGATACCGTGCCGTTAGTTAACATAGAAAAATGTCTTTGAATTTTTAAAGCATTTTAGAACGCTTATTTCCTCATTTTAAGCTTCTCAGAACACTTTATTTCGCATAGGCATACATAGTAACATTTAGGGTCACGCTGTGTACCCCCTAATTGACCTATAATTATTTTCCGTGGTAGGGTACACTATCACCCTGTAATATAATACGTGGCCCAATTTAAAAATTTTAGGTCAATATTAAGGTCCGATACCGTGCCGTTAGTTTACATAGAAAAGAGTCTTCGAATTTCCTTGTTTTAATGCACTATTTAAAATATACATAGTGTACCCCCTAATTGACCTATAATTATTTCCTGTTGTAGGGTACACTATTACCCTGTAATATAATACCTGGTCCAATTTAAATATTATGGTTCCTTATTAAGGTCTGATATCGCGCCTTGCGTTAGTTAACCATTGAAAGATGTCTTTGAATTTTTAAAGCTTTTTAGAACGCTTATTTCTTCATTTTAAGCTTCTCAGAACACTTTATTTCGCATAGGCATACATAGTAAACTTTAGGGTCACTCTGTGTACCCCCTAATTGACCTATAATTATTTCCTGTGGTAGGGTACACTATAACCCTGTAATATAATACGTGGTCCAATTTAAAAATTATAGGTCAATATTAAGGTCCGATACCGTGCCGTTAGTTAACATAGAAAAGTGTCTTCGTATTTCCTTATTTTAATGCACTATTTAAAATATACATAGTGTACCCCCTAATTGACCTATAATTATTTCCTGTGGTAGGGTACACTATTACCCTGTAATATAATAGCTGGTCTAATTTAAATATTATGGGTCAATATTAAGGTCTGATATTGCGCCTTGTGTTAGTTAACCATTGAAAGATGTCTTTGAATTTTTAAAGCATTTTAGAACGCTTATTTCCTCATTTTAAGCTTCTCAGAACACTTTATTTCGAATAGGCATACATAGTAAACTTTAGGGTCACGCTGTGTACCCCCTAATTGACCTATAATTATTTCCTGTGGTAGGGTACACTATTACCCTGTAATATAATAGGTGGTCCAATTTAAAAATTATAGGTCAATATTAAGGACCGATACCGTGCCGTTAGTTAACATAGAAAAATGTCTTTGAATTTTTAAAGCATTTTAGAACTCTTATTTCCTCATTTTAAGCTTCTCAGAACACTTTATTTCGCATAGGCATACATAGTAAACTTTTGGTACACTCTGCGTTCCCCCTAATTGACCTATAATTATTTCCTGTGGTAGGGTACACTATAACCCTGTAATATAATACGTGGTCCAATTTAAAAATTATAGGTCAATATTAAGGTCCGATACCGTGCCGTTAGTTAACATAGAAAAGTGTCTTCGTATTTCCTTGTTTTAATGCCCTATTTAAAATATACATAGTGTACCCCCTAATTGACCTATAATTATTTCCTGTGGTAGGGTACACTATTACCCTGTAATATAATACCTGGTCCAATTTAAATATTATGGGTCAATATTAAGGTCTGATATTGCGCCTTGCGTTAGTTAACCATTGAAAGATGTCTTTGAATTTTTAAAGCATTTTAGAACGCTTATCTCTTCATTTTAAGCATCTCAGAACACTCTATTTCGCATAGGCATACATAGTAAACTTTAGGGTCACTCTGTGTACCCCCTAATTGACCTATAATTATTTCCTGTGGTAGGGTACACTATAACCCTGTAATATAATACGTGGTCCAATTTAAAAATTATAGGTCAATATTAAGGTCCGATACCGTGCCGTTAGTTAACATAGAAAAGTGTCTTCGTATTTCCTTGTTTTAATGCACTATTTAAAATATACATAGTGTACCCCCTAATTGACCTATAATTATTTCCTGTTGTAGGGTACACTATTACCCTGTAATATAATACCTGGTCGAATTGAAATATTATGGTTCCATATTAAGGTCTGATATCGCGCCTTGCGTTAGTTAACCATTGAAAGATGTCTTTGAATTTTTAAAGCATTTTAGAACGCTTATTTCTTCATTTTAAGCTTCTTAGAACACTTTATTTCGCATAGGCATACATAGTAAACTTTAGGGTCACGCTGTGTACCACCTAATTGACCTATAATTATTTCCTGTGGTAAGGTACACTATTACCCTGTCATATAATACGTGGTACAATTTAAAAATTATAGGTCAATATTAAGCTCCGATACCGTGCCGTTAGTTAACATAGAAAAGTGTCTTCGTATTTCCTTGTTTTAATGCACTATTTAAAATATACATAGTGTGCCCCCTAAATGACCTATAATTATTTCCTGTGGTAGGGTACAGTATTACCCTGTAATATAATAGGTGGTCAAATTTAAAAATTATAGGTCAGTATTAAGGTCCGATACCGTGCCGTTAGTTAACATAGAAAAATGTCTTTGAATTTTTAAAGCATTTTAGAACGCTTATTTCCTCATTTTAAGCTTCTCAGAACACTTTATTTCGCATAGGCATACATAGTAAACTTTAGGGTCACTCTGCGTACCCCCTAATTGACCTATAATTATTTCCTGTGGTAGGGTACACTATAACTCTGTAATATAATACGTGGTCCAATTTAAAAATTATAGGTCAATATTAAGGTCCGATACCGTGCCGTTAGTTTACATAGAAAAGTGTCTTCGTATTTCCTTGTTTTAATGCACTATTTAAAATATACATAGTGTACCCCCTAATTGACCTATAATTATTTCCTGTGGAAGGGTACACTATAACCCTGTAATATAATACGTGGTCCAATTTAAAACCTATAGGTCAATATTAAGGTCTAATATAGCGCCTTGCGTTAGCTAACCATTGAAAGATGTCTTTGTATTTTTAAAGCATTTTAGAACGCTTATTTCTTCATTTTAAGCTTCTCAGAACACTCTATTTCGCATAGGCATACATAGATAACTTTACGGTCACGCTGTGTACCCCTTAATTAACCTATAATTATTTCCTGTGGTAGGGTACACTATTACCCTGTAATATAATACGTGGTCCAATTTAAAAATTATAGGTCAATATTAAGGTCTGATATTGCGCCTTGCGTTAGTTAACCATTGAAAGATGTCTTTGAATTTTTAAAGCATTTTAGAACGCTTATTTCTTCATTTTAAGCTTCTCAGAACACTCTATTTCGCATAGGCATACATCGTAAACTTTAGGGTCACGCTGTGTACCCCCTAATTGACCTATAATTATTTCCTGTTGTAGGGTACACTATTACCCTGTAATATAATACGTGATCCAATTTAAAAATTATAGGTCAATATTAAGGTCCGATACCGTGCCGTTAGTTAACATAGAAAAATGTCTTTGAATTTTTAAAGCATTTTAGAACGCTTATTTCCTCATTTTAAGCTTCTCAGAACACTTTATTTCGCATAGGCATACATAGTAACCTTTAGGGTCACGCTGTGTACCCCCTAATTGACCTATAATTATTTTCCGTGGTAGGGTACACTATCACCCTGTAATATAATACGTGGCCCAATTTAAAAATTTTAGGTCAATATTAAGGTCCGATACCGTGCCGTTAGTTTACATAGAAAAGAGTCTTCGAATTTCCTTGTTTTAATGCACTATTTAAAATATACATAGTGTACCCCCTAATTGACCTATAATTATTTCCTGTTGTAGGGTACACTATTACCCTGTAATATAATACCTGGTCCAATTTAAATATTATGGTTCCTTATTAAGGTCTGATATCGCGCCTTGCGTTAGTTAACCATTGAAAGATGTCTTTGAATTTTTAAAGCTTTTTAGAACGCTTATTTCTTCATTTTAAGCTTCTCAGAACACTTTACTTCGCATAGGCATACATAGTAAACTTTAGGGTCACTCTGTGTACCCCCTAATTGACCTATAATTATTTCCTGTGGTAGGGTACACTATAACCCTGTAATATAATACGTGGTCCAATTTAAAAATTATAGGTCAATATTAAGGTCCGATACCGTGCCGTTAGTTAACATAGAAAAGTGTCTTCGTATTTCCTTATTTTAATGCACTATTTAAAATATACATAGTGTACCCCCTAATTGACCTATAATTATTTCCTGTGGTAGGGTACACTATTACCCTGTAATATAATAGCTGGTCTAATTTAAATATTATGGGTCAATATTAAGGTCTGATATTGCGCCTTGCGTTAGTTAACCATTGAAAGATGTCTTTGAATTTTTAAAGCATTTTAGAACGCTTATTTCCTCATTTTAAGCTTCTCAGAACACTTTATTTCGAATAGGCATACATAGTAAACTTTAGGGTCACGCTGTGTACCCCCTAATTGACCTATAATTATTTCCCGTGGTAGGGTACACTATTACCCTGTAATATAATAGGTGGTCCAATTTAAAAATTATAGGTCAATATTAAGGACCGATACCGTGCCGTTAGTTAACATAGAAAAATGTCTTTGAATTTTTAAAGCATTTTAGAACTCTTATTTCCTCATTTTAAGCTTCTCAGAACACTTTATTTCGCATAGGCATACATAGTAAACTTTTGGTACACTCTGCGTTCCCCCTAATTGACCTATAATTATTTCCTGTGGTAGGGTACACTATAACCCTGTAATATAATACGTGGTCCAATTTAAAAATTATAGGTCAATATTAAGCTCCGATACCGTGCCGTTAGTTAACATAGAAAAGTGTCTTCGTATTTCCTTGTTTTAATGCACTATTTAAAATATACATAGTGTGCCCCCTAAATGACCTATAATTATTTCCTGTGGTAGGGTACAGTATTACCCTGTAATATAATAGGTGGTCAAATTTAAAAATTATAGGTCAGTATTAAGGTCCGATACCGTGCCGTTAGTTAACATAGAAAAATGTCTTTGAATTTTTAAAGCATTTTAGAACGCTTATTTCCTCATTTTAAGCTTCTCAGAACACTTTATTTCGCATAGGCATACATAGTAAACTTTAGGGTCACTCTGCGTACCCCCTAATTGACCTATAATTATTTCCTGTGGTAGGGTACACTATAACTCTGTAATATAATACGTGGTCCAATTTAAAAATTATAGGTCAATATTAAGGTCCGATACCGTGCCGTTAGTTTACATAGAAAAGTGTCTTCGTATTTCCTTGTTTTAATGCACTATTTAAAATATACATAGTGTACCCCCTAATTGACCTATAATTATTTCCTGTCGTAGGGTGCACTATTACCCTGTAATATAATACCTGGTCCAATTTAAATATTATGGGTCAATATTAAGGTCTGATATTGCGCCTTGCGCTAGTTAACCATTGAAAGATGTCTTTGTATTTTTAAAGCATTTTAGAACGCTTATTTCTTCATTTTAAGCTTCTCAGAACACTCTATTTCGCATAGGCATACATAGATAACTTTACGGTCACGCTGTGTACCCCTTAATTAACCTATAATTATTTCCTGTGGTAGGGTACACTATTACCCTGTAATATAATACGTGGTCCAATTTAAAAATTATAGGTCAATATTAAGGTCTGATATTGCGCCTTGCGTTAGTTAACCATTGAAAGATGTCTTTGAATTTTTAAAGCATTTTAGAACGCTTATTTCTTCATTTTAAGCTTCTCAGAACACTCTATTTCGCATAGGCATACATCGTAAACTTTAGGGTCACGCTGTGTACCCCCTAATTGACCTATAATTATTTCCTGTTGTAGGGTACACTATTACCCTGTAATATAATACGTGATCCAATTTAAAAATTATAGGTCAATATTAAGGTCCGATACCGTGCCGTTAGTTAACATAGAAAAATGTCTTTGAATTTTTAAAGCATTTTAGAACGCTTATTTCCTCATTTTAAGCTTCTCAGAACACTTTATTTCGCATAGGCATACATAGTAACCTTTAGGGTCACGCTGTGTACCCCCTAATTGACCTATAATTATTTTCCGTGGTAGGGTACAATATCACCCTGTAATATAATACGTGGCCCAATTTAAAAATTTTAGGTCAATATTAAGGTCCGATACCGTGCCGTTACTTTACATAGAAAAGAGTCTTCGAATTTCCTTGTTTTAATGCACTATTTAAAATATACATAGTGTACCCCCTAATTGACCTATAATTATTTCCTGTTGTAGGGTACACTATTACCCTGTAATATAATACCTGGTCCAATTTAAATATTATGGTTCCTTATTAAGGTCTGATATCGCGCCTTGCGTTAGTTAACCATTGAAAGATGTCTTTGAATTTTTAAAGCTTTTTAGAACGCTTATTTCTTCATTTTAAGCTTCTCAGAACACTTTACTTCGCATAGGCATACATAGTAAACTTTAGGGTCACTCTGTGTACCCCCTAATTGACCTATAATTATTTCCTGTGGTAGGGTACACTATAACCCTGTAATATAATACGTGGTCCAATTTAAAAATTATAGGTCAATATTAAGGTCCGATACCGTGCCGTTAGTTAACATAGAAAAGTGTCTTCGTATTTCCTTATTTTAATGCACTATTTAAAATATACATAGTGTACCCCCTAATTGACCTATAATTATTTCCTGTGGTAGGGTACACTATTACCCTGTAATATAATAGCTGGTCTAATTTAAATATTATGGGTCAATATTAAGGTCTGATATTGCGCCTTGCGTTAGTTAACCATTGAAAGATGTCTTTGAATTTTTAAAGCATTTTAGAACTCTTATTTCCTCATTTTAAGCTTCTCAGAACACTTTATTTCGCATAGGCATACATAGTAAACTTTTGGTACACTCTGCGTTCCCCCTAATTGACCTATAATTATTTCCTGTGGTAGGGTACACTATAACCCTGTAATATAATACGTGGTCCAATTTAAAAATTATAGGTCAATATTAAGCTCCGATACCGTGCCGTTAGTTAACATAGAAAAGTGTCTTCGTATTTCCTTGTTTTAATGCACTATTTAAAATATACATAGTGTGCCCCCTAAATGACCTATAATTATTTCCTGTGGTAGGGTACAGTATTACCCTGTAATATAATAGGTGGTCAAATTTAAAAATTATAGGTCAGTATTAAGGTCCGATACCGTGCCGTTAGTTAACATAGAAAAATGTCTTTGAATTTTTAAAGCATTTTAGAACGCTTATTTCCTCATTTTAAGCTTCTCAGAACACTTTATTTCGCATAGGCATACATAGTAAACTTTAGGGTCACTCTGCGTACCCCCTAATTGACCTATAATTATTTCCTGTGGTAGGGTACACTATAACTCTGTAATATAATACGTGGTCCAATTTAAAAATTATAGGTCAATATTAAGGTCCGATACCGTGCCGTTAGTTTACATAGAAAAGTGTCTTCGTATTTCCTTGTTTTAATGCACTATTTAAAATATACATAGTGTACCCCCTAATTGACCTATAATTATTTCCTGTGGAAGGGTACACTATAACCCTGTAATATAATACGTGGTCCAATTTAAAACCTATAGGTCAATATTAAGGTCTAATATAGCGCCTTGCGTTAGCTAACCATTGAAAGATGTCTTTGTATTTTTAAAGCATTTTAGAACGCTTATTTCTTCATTTTAAGCTTCTCAGAACACTCTATTTCGCATAGGCATACATAGATAACTTTACGGTCACGCTGTGTACCCCTTAATTAACCTATAATTATTTCCTGTGGTAGGGTACACTATTACCCTGTAATATAATACGTGGTCCAATTTAAAAATTATAGGTCAATATTAAGGTCTGATATTGCGCCTTGCGTTAGTTAACCATTGAAAGATGTCTTTGAATTTTTAAAGCATTTTAGAACGCTTATTTCTTCATTTTAAGCTTCTCAGAACACTCTATTTCGCATAGGCATACATCGTAAACTTTAGGGTCACGCTGTGTACCCCCTAATTGACCTATAATTATTTCCTGTGGTAGGGTACACTATTACCCTGTAATATAATACGTGATCCAATTTAAAAATTATAGGTCAATATTAAGGTCCGATACCGTGCCGTTAGTTAACATAGAAAAATGTCTTTGAATTTTTAAAGCATTTTAGAACGCTTATTTCCTCATTTTAAGCTTCTCAGAACACTTTATTTCGCATAGGCATACATAGTAACCTTTAGTAACCTTTAGGGTCACGCTGTGTACCCCGTAATTGACCTATAATTATTTTCCGTGGTAGGGTACACTATCACCCTGTAATATAATACGTGGCCCAATTTAAAAATTTTAGGTCAATATTAAGGTCCGATACCGTGCCGTTAGTTTACATAGAAAAGAGTCTTCGAATTTCCTTGTTTTAATGCACTATTTAAAATATACATAGTGTACCCCCTAATTGACCTATAATTATTTCCTGTTGTAGGGTACACTATTACCCTGTAATATAATACCTGGTCCAATTTAAATATTATGGTTCCTTATTAAGGTCTGATATCGCGCCTTGCGTTAGTTAACCATTGAAAGATGTCTTTGAATTTTTAAAGCTTTTTAGAACGCTTATTTCTTCATTTTAAGCTTCTCAGAACACTTTATTTCGCATAGGCATACATAGTAAACTTTAGGGTCACTCTGTGTACCCCCTAATTGACCTATAATTATTTCCTGTGGTAGGGTACACTATAACCCTGTAATATAATACGTGGTCCAATTTAAAAATTATAGGTCAATATTAAGGTCCGATACCGTGCCGTTAGTTAACATAGAAAAGTGTCTTCGTATTTCCTTATTTTAATGCACTATTTAAAATATACATAGTGTACCCCCTAATTGACCTATAATTATTTCCTGTGGTAGGGTACACTATTACCCTGTAATATAATACGTGGTCCAATTTAAAAATTATAGGTCAATATTAAGGTCCGATACCGTGCCGTTAGTTAACATTGAAAAATGTCTTTGAATTTTTAAAGCATTTTAGAACGCTTATTTCCTCATTTTAAGCTTCTCAGAACACTTTATTTCGCATAGGCATACATAGTAAACTTTAGGGTCCCGCTGTGTACCCCCTAATTTACCTATAATTATTTCCTGTGGTAGGATACACTATAACCCTGTAATATAATACGTGGTCCAATTTAAAAATTATAGGTCAATATTAAGGTCCGATACCGTGCCGTTAGTTAACATAGAAAAGTGTCTTCGTATTTCCTTGTTTTAATGCACTATTTAAAATATACATAGTGTACCCCTAATTGACCTATAATTATTTCCTGTGGTAGGGTACACTATTACCCTGTAATACAATACCTGGTTCAATTTAAATATTATGGGTCAATATTAAGGTTTGATATTGCGCCTTGCGTTAGTTAACCATTGAAAGATGTCTTTGAATTTTTAAAGCATTTTAGAACGCTTATTTCTTTATTTTAAGCTTCTCAGAACACTTTATTTCGCATAGGCATACATATTAAACTTTAGGGTCACGCTGTGTACCCCCTAATTGACCTATAATTATTTCCATTGGTAGGGTACACTATTACCCTGTAATATAATAGGTGGTCCAATTTAAAAATTATAGGTCAATATTAAGGTCCGATACCGTGCCGTTAGTTAGCATAGAAAAATGTCTTTGAATTTTTAAAGCATTTTAGAACGCTTATTTCCTCATTTTAAGCTTCTCAGAACACTTTATTTCGCATAGGCATACATAGTAAATTTTAGGGTCACTCTGCGTACCCCCTAATTGACCTATAATTATTTCCTGTGATAGGGTACACTATAACCCTGTAATATAATACGTGGTCCAATTTACAAATTATAGGTCAATATTAAGGTCCGATACCGTGCCGTTAGTTAACATAGAAAAGTGTCTTCGTATTTCCTTGTTTTAATGCACTATTTAAAATATAAATAGTGTACCCCCTAATTGACCTATAATTATTTCCTGTGGTAGGGTACACTATTACCCTGTAATACAATACCTTGTTCAATTTAAATATTATGGGTCAATATTAAGGTTTGATATTGCGTCTTGCGTTAGTTAACCATTGAAAGATGTCTTTGAATTTTTAAAGCATTTTAGAACGCTTATTTCTTCATTTTAAGCTTCTCAGAACACTTTATTTCGCATAGGCATACATAGTAAACTTTAGGGTCACGCTGTGTACCCCCTAATTGACCTATAATTATTTCCTGTTTTAGGGTACACTATTTCCCTGTAATATAATACGTGGTCCAATTTAAAAATTATAGGTCAATATTAAGGTCCGATACCGTGCCGTTAGTTAACATAGAAAAATGTCTTTGAATTTTTAAAGCATTTTAGAACGCTTATTTCCTCATTTTAAGCTTCTCAGAACACTTTATTTCGCATAGGCATACATAGTAAAATTTAGGGTCACGCTGTGTACCCCCTAAATGACCTATAATTAATTCCTGTGGTAGGGTACACTATTACCCTGTAATATAATACGTGGTCCAATGTAAAAATTATAGGTCAATATTAAGTTCCGATACCGTGCCGTTAGTTAACATTGAAAAATGTCTTCGTATTTCCCTGTTTTAATGCACTATTTAAAATATACATAGTGTACCCCCTAATTGACCTATAATTATTTCCTGTGGTAGGGTACACTATTACCCTGTAATACAATACCTTGTTCAATTTAAATATTATGGGTCAATATTAAGGTTTGATATTGCGCCTTGCGTTAGTTAACCATTGAAAGATGTCTTTGAATTTTTAAAGCATTTTAGAACGCTTATTTCTTCATTTTAAGCTTCTCAGAACACTTTATTTCGCATAGGCATACATAGTAAACTTTAGGGTCACGCTGTGTACCCCCTAATTGACCTATAATTATTTCCTGTGGTAGGGTACACTATTACCCTGTAATATAATAGGTGGTCCAATTTAAAAATTATAGGTCAATATTAAGGTCCGATACCGTGCCGTTAGTTAGCATAGAAAAATGTCTTTGAATTTTTAAAGCATTTTAGAACGCTTATTTCCTCATTTTAAGCTTCTCAGAACACTTTATTTCGCATAGGCATACATAGTAAACTTTAGGGTCACTCTGCGTACCCCCTAATTGACCTATAATTATTTCCTGTGGTAGGGTACACTATAACCCTGTAATATAATACGTGGTCCAATTTACAAATTATAGGTCAATATTAAGGTCCGATAACGTGCCGTTAGTTAACATAGAAAAGTGTCTTCGTATTTCCTTGTTTTAATGCACTATTTAAAATATACATAGTGTACCCCCTAATTGACCTATAATTATTTCCTGTGGTAGGGTACACTATTACCCTGTAATATAATACCTGGTCCAATTTAAATATTATGGGTCAATATTAAGGTCTGATATTGCGCCTTGCGTTAGTTAACCATTGAAAGATGTCTTTGAATTTTTAAAGCATTTTTGAACGCTTATTTCTTCATTTTAAGCATCTCAGAACACTCTATTTCGCATAGGCATGCATAGTAAAATTTAGGGTCACGCTGTGTACCCCCTAAATGACCTATAAATATTTCCTGTGGTAGGGTACACTATTTCCCTGTAATATAATACGTGGTCCAATTTAAAAATTATAGGTCAATATTAAGGTCCGATACCGTGCCGTTAGTTAACATAGAAAAATGTCTTTGAATTTTTAAAGCATTTTAGAACGCTTATTTCCTCATTTTAAGCTTCTCAGAACACTTTATTTCGCATAGGCATACATAGTAAAATTTAGGGTCACGCTGTGTACCCCCTAAATGACCTATAATTAATTCCTGTGGTAGGGTACACTATTACCCTGTAATATAATACGTGGTCCAATGTAAAAATTATAGGTCAATATTAAGTTCCAATACCGTGCCGTTACTTAACATTGAAAAATGTCTTCGTATTTCCTTGTTTTAATGCACTATTTAAAATATACATAGTGTACCCCCTAATTGACCTATAATTATTTCCTGTGGTAGGGTACACTATTACCCTGTAATACAATACCTTGTTCAATTTAAATATTATGGGTCAATATTAAGGTTTGATATTGCGCCTTGCGTTAGTTAACCATTGAAAGATGTCTTTGAATTTTTAAAGCATTTTAGAACGCTTATTTCTTCATTTTAAGCTTCTCAGAACACTTTATTTCGCATAGGCATACATAGTAAACTTTAGGGTCACGCTGTGTACCCCCTAATTGACCTATAATTATTTCCTGTGGTAGGGTACACTATTACCCTGTAATATAATAGGTGGTCCAATTTAAAAATTATAGGTCAATTTTAAGGTCCGATACCGTGCCGTTAGTTAGCATAGAAAAATGTCTTTGAATTTTTAAAGCATTTTAGAACGCTTATTTCCTCATTTTAAGCTTCTCAGAACACTTTATTTCGCATAGGCTTACATAGTAAACTTTAGGGTCACTCTGCGTACCCCCTAATTGACCTATAATTATTTCCTGTGATAGGGTACACTATAACCCTGTAATATAATACGTGGTCCAATTTACAAATTATAGGTCAATATTAAGGTCCGATACCGTGCCGTTAGTTAACATAGAAAAGTGTCTTCGTATTTCCTTGTTTTAATGCACTATTTAAAATATAAATAGTGTACCCCCTAATTGACCTATAATTATTTCCTGTGGTAGGGTACACTATTACCCTGTAATATAATACCTATTCCAATTTAAATATTATGGGTCAATATTAAGGTCTGATATTGCGCCTTGCGTTAGTTAACAATTGAAAGATGTCTTTGAATTTTTAAAGCATTTTAGAACGCTTATTTCTTCATTTTAAGCATCTCAGAACACTCTATTTCGCAAAGGCATACATAGTAAAATTTAGGGTCACGCTGTGTACCCCCTAAATGACCTATAATTATATCCTGTGGTAGGGTACACTATTACCCTGTAATATAATACGTGGTCCAATTTAAAAATTATAGGTCAATATTAAGGTCCGATACCGTGCCGTTAGTTAGCATAGAAAAATGTCTTTGAATTTTTAAAGCATTTTGGAACGCTTATTTCCTCATTTTAAGCTTCTCAGAACACTTTATTTCGCATAGGCATACATAGTAAACTTTAGGGTCACTCTGCGTACCCCCTAATTGACCTATAATTATTTCCTGTGGTAGGGTACACTATAACCCTGTAATATAATACGTGGTCCAATTTACAAATTATAGGTCAATATTAAGGTCCGATACCGTGCCGTTAGTTAACATAGAAAAGTGTCTTCGTATTTCCTTGTTTTAATGCACTATTTAAAATATACATAGTGTACCCCCTAATTGACCTATAATTATTTCCTGTGGTAGGGTACACTATTACCCTGTAATATAATACCTGGTCCAATTTAAATATTATGGGTCAATATTAAGGTCTGATATTGCGCCTTGCGTTAGTTAACCATTGAAAGATGTCTTTGAATTTTTAAAGCATTTTTAAACGCTTATTTCTTCATTTTAAGCATCTCAGAACACTCTATTTCGCATAGGCATACATAGTAAAATTTAGGGTCACGCTGTGTACCCCCTAAATGACCTATAATTATTTCCTGTGGTAGGGTACACTATTTCCCTGTAATATAATACGTGGTCCAATTTAAAAATTATAGGTCAATATTAAGGTCCGATACCGTGCCGTTAGTTAACATAGAAAAATGTCTTTGAATTTTTAAAGCATTTTAGAACGCTTATTTCCTCATTTTAAGCTTCTCAGAACACTTTATTTCGCATAGGCATACATAGTAAACTTTAGGGTCACTCTGTGTACCCCCTAATTGACCTATAATTATTTCCTGTGGTAGGGTACACTATAACCCTGTAATATAATACGTGGTCCAATTTAAAAATTATAGGTCAATATTAAGGTCCGATACCGTGCCGTTAGTTAACATAGAAAAGTGTCTTCGTATTTTCTTGTTTTAATGCACTATTTAAAACATACATAGTGTACCGCCTAATTGACCTATAATTATTTCCTGTTGTAGGGTACACTATTACCCTGTAATATAATACCTGGTCCAATTGAAATATTATGGTTCCATATTAAGGTCTGATATCGCGTCTTGCGTTAGTTAACCATTGAAAGATGTCTTTGAATTTTTAAAGCATTTTAGAACGCTTATTTCTTCATTTTAAGCTTCTCAGAACACTCTATTTCGCATAGGCATACATAGTAAATTTTAGGGTCATGCTGTGTACCACCTAATTGACCTATAATTATTTCCTGTGGTAAGGTACACTATTACCCTGTAATATAATACGTGGTACAATTTAAAAATTATAGGTCAATATTAAGGTCCGATACCGTGCCGTTAGTTAACATAGAAAAGTGTCTTCGTATTTCCTTGTTTTAATGCACTATTTAAAATATACATAGTGTACCCCCTAATTGACCTATAATTATTTCCTGTCGTAGGGTGCACTATTACCCTGTAATATAATACCTGGTCCAATTTAAATATTATGGGTCAATATTAAGGTCTGATATTGCGCCTTGCGCTAGTTAACCATTGAAAGATGTCTTTGAATTTTTAAAGCATTTTAGAACGCTTATTTCTTCATTTTAAGCTTCTCAGAACACTTTATTTCGCATAGGCATACATAGTAAAATTTAGGGTCACGCTGTGTACCCCCTAAATGACCTATAATTATTTCCTGTGGTAGGGCACACTATTACCCTGTACTATAATACGTGGTCCAATTTAAAAATTATGGGTCAATATTAAGGTCCGATACCATGCCGTTAGTTAACATAGAAAAATGTCTTTGAATTTTTAAAGCATTTTAGAACGCTTATATCCTCATTTTAAGCTTCTCAGAACACTTTATTTCGCATAGGCATACATAGTAAACTTTAGGGTCACTCTGTGTACCCCCTAATTAACCTATAATTATTT